>NC_053391.1:230264598-230564598 GCF_905171765.1 Bufo bufo
GAAAAGCAAAAACATGTTGTGGACGTCTTAAGAGAAATTTCTCTTTTAGTTCTAAATATGTATAAAAACGCTGGTCTTGTGGATGCCACAAATCTGAGGCTTTTGTGATGCCCGCTGCCTTCCAGGCATTAAAGTGTTTAAGTTGTATACCCGCCGGAAATTCTGGGTGAGCCCATAAAGGCATAAGCTTAGAAAGGGAAAAGGGCAATTTGAAAATTTTACGGATTTCTTTCCATGCTGCAATGGTATCTTTTATTACTAGACTTGTTCTTATCAGTGAGGGTTGTGCCGAGTACTTGGTGTGTAAAAGGGCCTTCAAACACCAAGGTTGCACAAGTTGGGATTCTAATGGTCTATTAGTGTAAAAATTGGTATCAAACAACCAGTCAATACAGTGATGCATGAGGCTCACCAGGTTGTATAACCGCAGATTCGGGAAACCCATACCTCCCTTCATCTTGGGCAGCTGCAATTTGGACAATGCTATTCTAGGTCTCTTCCCCGCCCATAGAAAGCTAGTAAAAGTTCTTTCCAATAATTTGACGTCCATGTGTTTAAGAAGGAGTGGAATTGTCTGCATGGGATATAAAAGTTTTGGGATGGCAATCATTTTTAATAGTTGTCACCTTCCTCCCAGGGACAGGGGGAGATTCATCCACCTCTCTATGTCTGAGAGAATCTTTTTAAATAGTGGAGGGTAATTTAAGCGATATAGAGACTCCGGCTGCTTACCGATATGGATTCCTAAATATTTAATGGATATTGGGGCTATTTGGATAGGTACACCCAGTTGTTGAGGGCTTCTCTTGCTATGTTTATTTCCTAAGAAGAGGATTTCAGATTTAGTGGCATTTACTTTGTAACCTGATACTAATCCAAAATCTTCCAGCAATTCAAATACCCTGACCAAGTCCCTTTCCGGGTTTTCTAGGAAGACCAATAGGTCGTCGGCGAAAAGTGAATGTTTAATGGATGTTTTGCCTATCTTGATACCTTCTATATTTTGGCAATTACAAATTTTACGTGACAGAGGTTCAATTGCAAGGTTAAACAGTAAAGGGGAGAGCGGACAGCCCTGCCTAGTCCCTTTATGTAATTTAAACGGTGAAGAAAGAAAGCCTGGCGTACATATTCTAGCTTGTGGGTCTGTATATAGCGCTGAGATATAACTACGAAATGCTCCACTGAACCCCATATGGTCTAACACGGCCCCTAGCCACCCCCAGCTCCATATTCAGTTATTAAACTAACACCCGTTTAGGCAAAAAAAAAATTGTTGGCAGCCTGTGCTGTAGATGTCATTATGAGATACACCCTTTAAATACAGGGGTTCTATTCAGGTTTTTGAAATACCGCCATTTGGTGCACAAATCTTTAATTGAGGCCTAGTGTGGATCAGGCCATGTGAGATACACCCTGTATATACAGGGCTTATATTCTTCTATTAAAAATAAAACACCCATTTTGTGGCAAAATACACAATTGTTGCACCCTTGCAGCATCAGCACGTTTGAAGTTCCAGGGTTATATACTGCTGTCATATTTAGTTATTAAACTAACACCCGTTTGGGCAAGAAAAAATTATTTGCAGCCTTTGCTGCAGATGTCATTGTGAGATACACCCTTTAAATACAGGGCTTCTATTCAGGTATTTGAAATACAACCATTTAGGGCACAAATCTTTAATTGAGGCCTAGTGTGGGTCAGGCCGTGTGAGATACACCCTGTATATACAGGGCTTATATTCTTCTATTACTAAAACACCCATTTTGGGGTCAAAATACACAATTGTTGCGCCCTTGCAGCTTCAAGACGTTTGAAATCCCCTTTAAATTAATACAGGGGTTCTATTCAGGTATTTGAAATACAGCCATTTTTAGCAAACAAATTTAATTGAGACCTAGTCTGGTTCAGGACGTGTGAAATACACACTTTAAATACAGTGGTTTTATTCAGGTATTTGAAATACAGCCATTTTTGGCAAACAAATTTAATTGAGGCCTAGTCTGGTTCAGGGCGTGTGAGATACACCCTTTAAATACAGTGTTTTTATTCAGGTATTTGAAATACAGCCATTTTGGCAAACAAATTTAATTGAGGCCTAGTCTGGTTCAGGGCCTGTGAGAAACACCCTGTACATACTGTCTGTCATATGTCGTTCTATTCTACTATTAATTAAACACCCATTTAGGGCAAGATCCTAAATGTGAGAAATATGAGGAGAATGTCAAATAAGGGACGTGGCCCAGGTCGTGGTGCTGCTGGTGGAGCTCCTGTTGCAGGGAGAGGATGTGGTTCATCTGTGCCAGCTACACGCACAAGTGAATCCCCTTCCTCAGGTGCGAGTAGGTGACAGAACCTGCAGCGGTATTTGGTCTGGCCTAATGCGGCTCTACGAATGGTGAGGCCTGAACAAGTACAGACGATAGTGGATTGGGTTGCTGACAGTGGATCCAGTTCCTTCACATTGTCTCCCACCCAGTCTCCTGCTGAAAGACCACAGTTGGCACCTGCAGCCGATGTCCATCAGTCTTTCACCTCACCCCCTTGCAAATCAGCCAAGCAGTCTGAGCCCCAAGTCATGCAGCAGTCTCTTCTGCTTTTCGATGACTCTGTTAGCAGGGTTTCCCAGGGCCATACACTTAGCCCTGCCCCAGAAGTGGAAGAGATTGAGTGCACCGATGCCCAACCACTTATCTTTCAAGATGAGTACATGGGAGGACCATCGCAGCATGTCTCGGATGATGACGAAACACAGGTGCCAACTGCTGGGGCTTTCGAAAGTGTGCAGACCGACAAGGAGGGCAGGGGTGAAGACTGGGTGGAAGATGATGTGGAGGACGATGAGGTCCTCGACCCCACATGGAATCAAGGTCATGCGAGTGACCTATGTAGTTCGGAGGAGGAGGCGATGGTCGCACAGAGCCACCAGCACAGCAGAAGAGGGAGCAGGGTGCAAAAGCGGAGCAGCCGTCCTCTAGACAGTACCCCTGCTACTGCCCACCGCAGCAATAGACCGAGCACACCAAAGCCAGCTCCAAGGAGTTCCCTGGCGTGGCAGTTCTTCAGACAATGTGCTGACGACAAGACACAAGTGGTTTGCACGCTGTGCAATCAGAGCCTGAAGCGAGGCATAAATGTTCTCAACCTGAGCACAACCTGCATGACCAGGCATTTAAGTGCAAAGCACGAGCTGCAATGAAGTAGACACCTCAAAAACCAAGAAAGGTCTCTGGCTCCTCCTGCTTCCTCTTCTGCTGCAGTCTCGCCTCTTCATCACATTTGAAATGACAGTGCCACCTGCCACCCCGCAAACAGAGGATCTTCCAGCAACACCACCACCTGGGTCACCAAGCATCTCCACAATGTCCCACGGAAGCATTCAGCTCTCCATCTCCCAAACGCTGGAGAGGAAGAGGAAGTACCCCCCCTACCCACCCACGATCACTAGCCCTGAATGCCAGTCCCACAGTACGTCGTGCCCAGCTGCCACTACTTTTCCAGGTTAGCCATCTCTTCCCTGCACAACCAAGTAGGGGACAAAATCAGGTGTGCACTGTGTGACGCCATCTGTGGCAAGGTGCACCTCACTATGGATACGTGGACCAGTTAGCACGGTCAGGGACGTTATATCTCCATAACAGCACACTGGGTAAATGCAGTTGAGGCTGGGCCTGAGGCGGATAGCAGATTGGCTCATGTCCTTCCACTACCTAGGATTGCAGGGCGCTTCAGTTTGCCTCCTGTTGCTTCCTCCTCCTACTCTGCTTCCTCATCCTCTACCAGCTCCTCATCCGGTCAGCGTAACACCTTCACCACCAACTTCAGCACAGCCAGGGGTAAACGACAGCAGGCAGTTTTAAAACGTATCTGTTTGGGGGACAAACCCCACACTGCGCAGGAGCTGTGGATGGACCTTGAGCAACGGACCGATGAGTGGTTGGTGCCAGTGAGCCTCAAGCCCGGCCTGGTGGTGTGCGATAATGGGCGAAATCTCGTAGCAGCTCTGGGACTAGCCGGTTTGACGCACATCCCTTGCCTGGCGCATGTGCTGAATTTGGTGATGCAGAGATTCCTTAAAAATTACACCGATATGTCAGAGCTGCTGCATCAAGTGCGGGCCATCTGTGCATGCTTTTGCCGTTCTCACCCTGCTGCTTCTCGCCTGTTAGCGCTGCAGCGTAACTTCGGCCTTCCCGCTCACCGCCTCATATGCGACGTGCCCACAAGGTGGAACTCCACCTTGCACATGCTGGCCAGACTGTGCGAGCAGCAGCAGGCGATAATGGAGTTTCAGCTGCAGCACGCACGGGTGAGTCGCTCGGCAGAACAGCACTACTTCACCACCAATGACTGGGCCTCCATGCGATACCTGTGTTCCCTGTTGCGCTGTTTCGAGTACTCCACCAACATGGCCAGTGCCGATAACGCCGTTCTCAGCGTAACTAAACCACTTCTATGCCTTCTTCAAAAAACGCTGCTGGCGATGATGGAAGAGGATGTGGCACAGGAGGAGCAGGAGGAAGAGGGATCATTTCGTATGGTTTTCGGCCAATCATTCACAAGTGGCTCCAAGGGTGGGTTCCTGCACCCACAAACGCCAGGTACACAATTGTCCAGCCAGGGCACAGTTCTGGAGGATGACGAGGTGGAGGATGAGGAGGAGGAGATTGAGGAATAGGAGGAACCATGTTCACAGCAGAGTGTCACCCAGACCAGCTCATGGCCATCACTGGTGCGTGGCTGGGGGGATACAGAGGACACAGACGATTCACCTCCCACAGAAGACAGCATTTCGTTGCCTCTGGGCAGCCTGGCACACATGAGCGATTACATGCTGCAGTGTCTCCGCAACGACCGCCGAGTTGCCCACATTCTAACTTGTGCTGATTACTGGGTGGCCACGCTGCTGGATCCCTGTTAAAAGGACAACATACCGTCCTTAATTCCCTCACTGGAGCGTGATCGTAAGATGTGCGAGTACAAGCGCACGCTAGTAGACGCGCTGCTGGTAGCATTCCCACCTGACAGCGGGTGCACAGTGGAAGCACAAGGCGAAGTCAGAGGATGAGGAAGAGGTCGCCAACGCAGCTGGGGCACCGCCAGCCCCTCAGAAGGCAGGGTTAGCATGGCCGAAATATGGAAAAGCACGCCACAACAACCAGCACCACCAGATGATATGGAACGTCTTAGCAGGAGGCAGCATTTCAGCAACATGATGGAGCAGTATGTGTGTGTAAGACCGTGAACCGGGGAGGGACCAGGATACAGTGAAGTCATGGAATAAGGAAAGCGACACGGACACCAGCTCCTGATGCAAAAACAGTAACTTTACTGAACAGTAGTATTAACAGAAATAACAATAACACTAGTTACAGGGAGTATATATATCACATATATATCAAATACAATAAACACCTCCCATTCCTTTCTCTTGCCCCCAAATGACACTGTTCACATGCCCTGAGTACTCCCAGCCTGGACGCTGGAGTGGCCTTGTAGTGTAGCAACAGTGGAGTGTCCAGAATACCCTATACCCCAGGCTCAGAGTCACGGTACCAGCCCAAATTAACAACCGTACCCAAAGCGGCGTACACAGCAGAGCCTGCAAGTTGATACTGTGCCGCAGGGTAACGGACCTGACCGCTGGCACACATGGCAGAGCCTACAAGTCAATAACCGTGCCGCTAAGTCTCTGGGAAGCCTTCTGGATCGCTGACCCTGGCCTGGTCCTTATCCGATGGGGACTTACACCAACTCGCAGGTCCTTCCATCCACCATGAGGCCTCACAGGGTCTGTAACCACATTCCACGGTCCAACTGACCTCCCGGGAACCGATCTTTTCTCTCTTGGCAACATCTGCATTCCTGACAGGCATCAGTCACTTCTGACAGTCACTTTGACCACTCTAAGTCCCACAGACCTGAGAATGGCCCTGGATCCTGTCATCAGCCTCTGCACAAACATGTCTCCTCATGTCACCATTTCCTCTCAGTCTCTCTGGCACCCACAGCAGCATGAGTCATCATCTGTTTTGCATATCTAGATCCGGCAGTAACTTTGCTCTGTGGGGAAACAGCAGCCTCTTGTGGCAGAAAAACTAAATGACAGTCTCAGAAACAGCATTCAAGAATCAGTGGCTGTTTCTCCATCTTACATGTGCACACGCCTACACGTACTGAATGACGGGTCTGCCCCTTTCAACTTCTGGGTTTCCAAATTGGGCACATGGCCTGAGCTTGCCCTTTACGACTTGGAGGTGCTGGCCTGCCCTGCAGCCAGTGTATTATCTGAACGTGTGTTTAGCATGGCAGGGGGCGTCATTACAGACAAGCGCCTGTCCACAGCCAATGTGGACAAGCTCACGTTCATTAAAATGAACCAGGCATGGATCCCTCAGGACTTGTCCGTACCTTGTGCAGAATAGACATGTATATGGCACTAACCAGCCATTGTTATACTGCAGTGCAATTGCTCATTGTTGTATTTTTGATATTTCGCACTCTTTTGGAGTGTACCCTAATTTTAAAAAATAAAATAAAAAACAAAAACCTGTGTTGGCTACCTCGTCCTCCTCCACCACCGCTTCCACCTACACCGCTACGTCCACTGCCTCCTCAAACTCCTACTCCATATGGAACTCCACCTCATAAATCTATTTTTTATTTTTTTATTTGTACGTATTTTATTTTATGTCATTTCACTACTTTGTCAGTTACATTTTCGGGCGAAATTCACAATTTTTTGGGTGTGAAGTACCACTGCTATACCTAGTAGACAGGTAAAAAAATAAAAATAAATTGTCAGTTACATTTTCCGGTGAAATTCACCAATTTTGGGGTGTGATGTACCTCTGCTATACCTAGTAGACCGAAAAAAATATAAAAAAATTGTCAGTTACATTTTCTGGTGAAATTCACCAATTTTTGGATGTCATGTACCCCTGCTATACCTAGTAGACAGGGAAAAAAATATAAATAAATTGTCAGTTACATTTTCAGTTGAAATTCACCAATTTTTGGGTGTGAAGTACCACTGCTATACCTAGTAGACAGGTTAAAAAAAAAAAAATAGTCAGTTACATTTTCCTGTGAAATTCACAAATTTTTGTGTGTGATGTACCTCTGCTATACCTAATAGACCGAAAAAAAAAAAAAAGAATTGGCAGTTACATTTTCTGGTGAAATTCATAAATTTTTGGATGTCATGTACCACTGCTATACCTAGTAGACAGGTAAAAAAAAAATAATAATTGTCAGTTACATATTCCGGTAAAATTCATGAATTTTTGGGTGTGATGTACCACTGCTATACCTAGTAGACCGAAAAAAATAAAAATAAATGGTCAATTACATTTTCAGTTGAAATTCAACAATTTTTGGGTGTGAAGTACCACTGCTATACCTAGTAGACAGGTTAAAAAAATGAATAAATAGTCAGTTACATTTTCCGGTGAAATTCACCAATTTTTGGGTGTGATGTAGCACTGCTATACCTAGTAGACCGAAAAAAATATATATAAAAAATTGTTAATTACATTTTCGGGTGAAATTAAACAATTTTTGAGCGTGATGTACCACTGCTATACCTATCAGACCGTTAAAAAGAAAAAAATATGTAAATTACATTTTCGAGTGAAATTCACCAATATTTCGGTGTGATGTACCACTGCTATACCTACTAGACCGGTAAAAGAAAAAAAAATTGTCAGTTACATTTTCAGTTGAAATTCAACATTTTTTGGGTGCGATATACCACTGCTATACCTAGTAGACAGGTTTAAAAAAAATTATTGTCAGTTACATTTTTTGGTGAAATTCACCAATTTTTGGGTGTAATATCCCTCCTCTACCTTGTTGACAGCTGAATAAATTTCAATAATTTTTCTTTAACATTTTCGGGTGACAATAAAAAAAAAATTCTGTCATAGACCCCTGCTCTACCAAGTAGACAGGTTAATAAATTTCACTAATTTTTCTGTTACATTCTTGGGTTGACATACAATTTTAGACGTGAATAAACCCCTGCTCTGCATAGGTGACAGGGAATAAAATTTCAGAAATTCTTCTTTAATTGATGCGCGCCACCTCCTTTCATTCAATGCTTAAACTTTTTTTTTTATTTTTTATTTATCTTTATTTTAATTTTAGAAAACACATAAAATTAGTACATAGACCAGTGTCAATCACATTAGTGTATAATATATAACAATATATAACATAGCCATCACATCCATGTATATAATATAATAGAAATCATAAAAATCGTTATATTCCCCCCCCCCCCGCATTGGCTGTCGTTCCCCTCAATTCATTCAAATAAGGAAAAAGAAAAAACATTAATAACTTATTTCTACGTGGTTCTGCGTGCAACTCTCCGATTCCTTTCCATATCCTCATATATTTTAATTTGTTGAAGGTATAAACCCCACTCCCTTGACGAGGGCTGGGAGGCAGAGCCCCAGTGCCTGACCAATATAGCTTTCGCGACCATCAATCCTCTCGTCCAGATCTGTCTAAATGTACCACATTTGCGCTTCAATAATTTGTCCCACATTTTTGCTTTACTCTTCTGGCCAACATTTGCGCTTCAATTCTTTGTCCCACATTTCCGCTTTACTCTTTTGGCCCACATTTGGGCTTCTGTAATTTGTACCACATTTGCGCTTTAACAGCTTTTCCCACATTTTCGCTTTACTGTTTTGGCCCACATTTGGGCTTCTGTAATTTGTACCACATTTGCGCTTTAACAGCTTTTCCCACATTTCCGCTTTACTCTTTTGGCCCACATTTGGGCTTCTGTAATTTGTCCAAAATTTTCGCCTCAATAATTTTTCCCATAATTCCGCTTTACTTATCTGGCCCCCATTTGGGCTTCTGTAATTTGTACCACATTAGCAATTTAACAGCTTTTACCACATTTCCGCTCAATCCCCCAAAATTTTTTATAAATTTATCTCCCTTCAATTTGGTCTCTTTTTCTCACGCTCCCTCTCCGGAATGGAACCCTGATTACCGTGATCAACATGGTAGGCTCAGAAGAGAACATTAAAAGTTGATAGAGAAGATATCCAAATGGATGGTGGATGTCACTGGGGCACCTGTACATAGGTGACAGGAACATAAATTTAAAAAAATCGTCAATTACATTGTGAGGTGACATTTTTCAAATTTTGCCGGATAGAAACCCCTGCTCTGCATAGTTGACAGGGAATAAAATGTAATACATTTTTCAGTAATTAATGCGCGCCACATCCTTTCATTCAATGCTTAAACTTTAAAAAGTTGTCACACTTTTATGCTTTAATAATTTGTCCCATAATTCAACTCTATAATTTTAAATTTGAAAAAAATAATCCTCCCTTGGATGTGGTCTCTCTTTCTCATGCTCCCTCTCTGGCACGGAACCTTGATTCCCCGCCACCCGCGATCACCATGGTAGGCGCAGAAAAGAACTTCGAAAGTTGATAGAGCAGATATTAAATTGGATCGTGAACATCATGGGGACGTGCAACATGGTGGGGCAGTAAGTTTGCACACGCCTACACGAATTGACTGACAGGGGTCAGCCCCTGCAACTTCTGGGTCTCCAAATTGGGCACATGGCCTGAGCTTGCCCTTTACCCCTTGGAGGTGCTGGCCTGCCCTGCAGCCAGTGTATTGTCTGAACGTGTGTTTAGCACGACTGCAGGGGGTTATCACAGGTTATATTTCCCAATGTTTTGGGGTGTACCCTAATTTAAAAAAATAAAAATAAATTTAAAACCAAAAAGCAGTGTAGGCTACCTCCTCCTCCTCCACCGCCGCTTCCACCTTCACCACCACATCCACCGCCTCCTCAACCTCCTACTCCATATGGACCCAGTCCTTCTAGATCAAGATTATTATTTTTTATTTTTATGTATTTTATGTTATTTAAAGTCATTTCTCTATCCACATTTGTTTGCAGAGCACTTGCCATGCTCTTAACCACATTTTGATGCCATTTGCAGCCCTTTAGCCCTTCCCATTACATTTTTACAGCCATTTTGGTGCTCAAAAGTTCGGTTCCCCATTGACTTCAATGGGGTTCGGGTTCGGGGTCAACTTCGGGTCAACTTCGGGTCGAACCCGAACATCCAGGTGTCCGCTCAACTCTATTTGTGATGTGTTTGGAGATTCGTTTTTTAAGTGTCCTTTTGGTCCTCCCAATGTACTGCTTATTGCATGGACATTGGAGGATACAGATCACATTAGTGGAGTCACAAGTCAAGAACTCTTTTATCTTTTGTGTATGTGAGTTTATAGTTGATGTAACTTGTGTATTTTTTTTTTAAATTGTAGTGATTTTGCAGTTCGAGCATCTACCACATCTGTAGAAGCCTGCTATATATGCCCAATTATGGATAGATTTAGAATTTTTTTCCTTTGCTACCTTTAACCCCAAATTTGGAGCTTTCATGAATGTTATTTTGGGGGTAATGGGGAGAAGGGGGCCTATAATTTTATCTTTCCGTACATAGTGCCAGTGTTTCTTAATAATATTTAGTATTTCTCTATATTGTGTGTTGTATGGTAGGATGATTCTAACTGGAAACTCTATCATCATTGGATTGATTATGTTTTGTATGTACAGTCTTACAAAAGGATTGTCTATCCATATTACGTACTCTGTTCAAGGATGCATCTAATAAACTAGATGGATATTTCTTTATTATAAATTGCTGTCTCATTTTTTCAGCTTCTTCTTCAAATTGACTTTCATTAGTACAGTTTCTTTTCATTCTATGGAATTGTCCCTGCAGTATATTTAACAACCAGCTTGGGAGGTGAAAGCTTGTGTATAATACTGTATAACATGTATAACATGTATAGCTTGGAAGAAAGACGAGACAGAGCGGATATGATAGAAAGTTTTAAATACATAAAGGGAATCAACACGGTAAAAGAGTAGAGAATATTTAAAAGAAGAAAAACTGCAACAAGAGGACATAGTTTTAAATTAGAGGGGCAAAGGTTTAAAAGTAATATCAGGAAGTATTACTTTAGTGAGAGAGTAGTGGATGCATGGAATAGCCTTCCTGCAGAAGTGGTAGCTGAAAATACAGTGAAGGAGTTTAAGCATGCATGGGATAGGCATAAGGCCATCCTTCATATAAGATAGGGCCAGGGGCTATTCATAGTATTCAGTATAGTGGGCAGACTAGATGAGACAAATGGTTCTTAATTACCGACACATAGAAACATAGAATGTGTCGGCAGACATTGTCTGCCTACCTTTAAGTCTTCTGAAATAATGAACCCTAAATCCCTTTCCTCAGATACTGAGGTTAGGACTGTATCACTGATTTTATATTCTGCTCTTGGGTTTTTACGCCCCAGGTGCATTATCTTGCACTTATCAACATTAAATTTTAGTTGCCAGATTTTTGACCATTCCTCTAGTTTTCCTAAATCCTTTTCCATTTGGTGCATCCCTCCAGGAACAACAACCCTGTTACAAATCTTTTTCATCAGCAAAAAGACACAGCTTACCATCGAGACCTTCTGCAATTTCGCTGATAAAGATATTAAACAATATGGGTCCCAGAACAGATCCCTGAGGTACCCCATTGGTAACAAGACCATGGTCTGAATATACTCCATTGACTACAACCCTCTGTTGTCTGTCCCTCAGTCACTGCCTAATCCATTCAACAATATGGGAGTCCAAGCCCAAAGATAAGCCTCCTATGTGGGACAGTATCAAAAGCCTTACTAAAGTCTAGATAAGTGATGTCTACTGCAGCTCCGCCATCTATGATTTTAGTCACCCAATCAAAAAAATCAATAAGATTAGTTTGACATGATCTCCCTGAAGTAAACCCATGCTGTTTTTCATCTTTCAATCCATGGGATTTTACATGTTCCCCAATCCTCTCCTTAAGTATGGTTTCCATTAATTTCCTCACTATTGATGTCAGGCTTACTGGCCTATAGTTGCCCGATTCCTCCCTACTACCTTTCTTGAGAATGGGCACAACATTTGCTAATTTCCAATCTTCTGGGATGACTCATCAGTGTATGTGTATGTGTATACACAATCTATGTAGGTCAATCTCCCATTATGAATTGTGATTTGATGGTCTAGGAATTCTACTGATGTTTTACTGATGATGGATTTAAACTGCAAATTGTATATGTTTGAATTTATTTCTCAGGAATTCTTGAAGATGATTTTTATCATTTTGCCATATAAATATCACATCATCAATATATCTGTGCCAGAGCACCAGGTCCCTCCCCAGTCTAGGCTCAATGGTATGATGTTCCCACTGGGCCATAAATAAATTAGCATAACTGGGGCCGAACCTTGTGCCCATAGCAGTCCCCTGCGCCTGTAAATAAAAATCTGAATTAAAGTAGAAATAATTATGATTTAATATAAATATAACACCCTCTGCTACATAATTGATTTGTTCTAAAGTTTACCAAATAGGCCTTTCTTGACTCTGGTTCGGCTCCGTGTGGCCGTACCCTAAGGCAGAGTGGCCTGGATATACCTGATTTATAGCATTGCATAACAAATTAATTTGGGGGAAAAAAATCTAATTTCTTGGCCAACTTCAGTGAAGTTGCCGAATCAAATTTTTGAAAACTTCCCTATTCTCTAATTAAAGATCCTGGTGAAGAACAAATATCATCTGCCACAGATCACCAAACTCTTTAATAGGCTTAGTGGAGCCAGGGAGTTCACGAAGTTGGATCTTCGAGTGGCTTGCAAATTAATCCGCATCCATGAGAACGACGAGTGGAAGACCGCTTTTAACACCTATGATGCCCATTATGAGTAACTTGTCATGCCTTTTGGCCTCTGCAACACTTCTGTGGTTTTCCAAGAATTTGTTAATGATGCCCTCCATGGCCTACTGTATGTTTGTGTTATGGTTTATCTAGATGATATCCTCGTCTTCTCTCTTGACCTGACACTTCATAAAAGGCACATCCAATGTCTGTGTGGGAAAACAGGCAGTGAAAAATGTCTGTTTTAAAGACCTCCCTACCATTCCTGGGCAATATAATTTCATATTGAGGTATTGAGATGGACCCCAAGAACTGAAGTTCTGCACTGGCCTTGTCCTATGGGCCTGTGAGCCATACAGTGGTTTCTTGGCTTCGCTAATTACTACTGACAATACATCACTCACTTTTTTATTCTATATACCCCATATCTCCCCTTATTGGGAAGGCGGTGAAGGAATGGACACCTGAAGCTGAAACTACATTTTTGTCTCTCAAGCAGATCTTCTCTTCAACTTCAATTCTGCACCACCCAGACTTTAAAAACAAATCTTCCTGTAGGGGGCTGCATCCTCTGTGGAAGGCATAGCTGTTCTTCTTCACAGCGATTTCTCGTAAGGTTGTTCCTGTGTTTTTTTTCTCTAGGTGCTTCTCCCCAGCCGAACGGAATTACTCCATTGGAGACAGAGAACTGCTTGCTATCAAGATGACTCTGGAGGGCTGATGAAACCTCCTGGAGGGTGCCTATCATCCTGTTGACATTTACACGGATTACAAGAATCTCAAGCATCTTCAAGCTTCCCAGCGACTTAATCACCACCAGGTCCAATGGTCTATTTGATGTTGTCCTACACTTCTGCCCTGAAGAGAAGAATGTCAAAGTACATGCCCTTTCACGTTCTTTCAACTCTGTTGACGAAGTGGAGGAGCCCAACATATAGTTGATCCCACTCAAATCATATCAGTAGTGCCTGTCTTTGTCAAGGATGTTCTTCCAGGGAGATCCTTGGAACCTACTAAAATATTAATGCACGGTGCCTTCTAAATACATTTTTACAGCATTCTGGACCAAAGAAAAGGGGGTGTAAGGAGGAGAGTAATGTTATGATGGTGGCCTGTGCTGACAGCTGCTTCTATCCTGTTGGTGGGCATTGCCACAACCTTGCTCACCTGCTCTGTTGTTTCAGGACTCTGGCGGATCCAGTCTCTCCAGCACTCTGCATCCTATCTGCAGGCTGAGGCTTGCTTTTTACTGGCAATGCTCCTTGCTGCCTGTAAGGTGCATGAGATCCTTCTGACTCTTAAAGGGCCAATATACACCCTCCCCAGCCTACGGTTGGCAACTTTAGGGTTATATACAATACAGTCAAATAGACAAAACATTAACCCCTTTCCCCCATAAGTCCACCCTAAAAGGGAAGTGTAATGTAGCATATAACATATAAACTGTGGTAACTCAAATAAACTCAATGTCTATGTCCTGCAAACAGAAAACACATATTAAACGTGCAACAGATGGGCTACAGCAACAGTTCTGGTAGAATGAGTACAGTACTTTTACCTTACATGCCTATGCAGGGGATTTTGTGCTCTGGATCTAAAAAAAAAATACCTCTATTAGGATATTTTTGGCACAAGAAATGAGAAAATAATTTTGGATCTACAGGGAGTGCAGAATTATTAGGCAAGTTGTATTTTTGAGGATTAATTTTATTATTGAACAACAACCATGTTCTCAATGAACCCAAAAAACTCATTAATATCAAAGCTGAATATTTTTGGAAGTAGTTTTTAGTTTGTTTTTAGTTTTAGCTATTTTAGGGGGATATCTGTGTGTGCAGGTGACTATTACTGTGCATAATTATTAGGCAACTTAACAAAAAACAAATATATACCCATTTCAATTATTTATTTTTACCAGTGAAACCAATATAACATCTCAACATTCACAAATATACATTTCTGACATTCAAAAACAAAACAAAACAAATCAGTGACCAATATAGCCACCTTTCTTTGCAAGGACACTCAAAAGCCTGCCATCCATGGATTCTGTCAGTGTTTTGATCTGTTCACCATCAACATTGCGTGCAGCAGCAACCACAGCCTCCCAGACACTGTTCAGAGAGGTGTACTGTTTTCCCTCCTTGTAAATCTCACATTTGATGATGGACCACAGGTTCTCAATGGGGTTCAGATCAGGTGAACAAGGAGGCCATGTCATTAGATTTTCTTCTTTTATACCCTTTCTTGCCAGCCACGCTGTGGAGTACTTGGACGCGTGTGATGGAGCATTGTCCTGCATGAAAATCATGTTTTTCTTGAAGGATGCAGACTTCTTCCTGTACCACTGCTTGATGAAGGTGTCTTCCAGAAACTGGCAGTAGGACTGGGAGTTGAGCTTGACTCCATCCTCAACCCGAAAAGACCCCACAAACTCATCTTTGATGATACCAGCCCAAACCAGTACTCCACCTCCACCTTGCTGGCGTCTGAGTCGGACTGGAGCTCTATGCCCTTTACCAATCCAGCCACGGGCCCATCCATCTGGCCCATCAAGACTCACTCTCATTTCATCAGTCCATAAAACCTTAGAAAAATCAGTCTTGAGATATTTCTTGGCCCAGTCTTGACGTTTTAGCTTGTGTGTCTTGTTCAGTGGTGGTCGTCTTTCAGCCTTTCTTACCTTGGCCATGTCTCTGAGTATTGCACACCTTGTGCTTTTGGGCACTCCAGTGATGTTGCAGCTCTGAAATATGGCCAAACTGGTGGCAAGTGGCATCTTGGCAGCTGCACGCTTGACTTTTCTCAGTTCATGGGCAGTTATTTTGCGCCTTGGTTTTTCCACACGCTTCTTGCGACCCTGTTGACTATTTTGAATGAAACGCTTGATTGTTCGATGATCACGCTTCAGAAGCTTTGCAATTTTAAGAGTGCTGCATCCCTCTGCAAGATATCTCACTATTTTTGACTTTTCTGAGCCTGTCAAGTCCTTTTTTTGACCCATTTTGCAAAAGGAAAGGAAGTTGCCTAATAATTATGCACACCTGATATAGGGTGTTGATGTCATTAGACCACACCCCTTCTCATTACAGAGATGCACATCACCTAATATGCTTAATTGGTAGTAGGCTTTCGAGCCTATACAGCTTGGAGTAAGACAACATGCATAAAGAGGATGATGTGGTCAAAATACTCATTTGCCTAATAATTCTGCACGCAGTGTAGAAACGTGATAAAGGGTGAAAATTCAGTTTAAGGTCAAAATTATTTATTTTAACCATGCTGTTGATGCCATTTAGTACATACAAGTGAGTACACTACTGCTGTTACTATTGCAGCATCATCAGAGTTCTAGAATGAATTCTCCAAGGCGGTCAGCTCTGATGCTGGGGTCTGTTGCTTGGCAACCACCTGAACAAATTTGGGTGCTACCTAGCAAGCTCTGTGCTTGCATAGATTATCCATTATTCATTCTGAAGGTCTTCCTAATGAACAATAACAAAGAGAAATCGGGAGTTTGGTTTTCAGCATTGGAACTACAGTTTACAGCAAGTTTAAAGACCTTTCTTTATCTGAGAGCTTTTTCTTCTCACCTTACTTTATCATGCCATCCTCAAATTGTAATTTTACAGATGTAAAATAAATGACCAGAGAAGAAAAAATTTATAATACGCATACAAACCTAAATATCCATATATCATGAAAGTCTTTAAATATATCAACATGGAACTATTGGGAAAATTAGTCTTCTTGGACCCAGACCAGTAGGAGTTTCAGTACCATCATAACCACCATGCCACACTACAGTTTCTTCCCTTACATTACTCATCTGATCATAATAGCACAGTAATAGACAAAATCAGCATAGTTTAATGTAAATGTATATTTAAAGATATGATAAATATCTTGTATGCATACAAATAGCAACTTATTAACTACTTCCTGACATGTGACGTACTTCCTGACATGTGACATCACAGCGGGAAGTGACTTGCTGCAATTTGACATAATAGTATGTCACAGCAAAAACGGGTCACTGCGCTTAATTGCACAGTGACCAGGATAAGATGGCTGTTCTGCGTAGCAGGCAGCCTTCTTAACTAAGGGCTCAGGGTGCTTTTACTGGTCCCTTGCAGCTCTGATCTGCACTGACTGGCCAATCGCAGCTCCGACTAGGCAAAAACCAGTGACTTAGCTGCAGGAGAGGGTGGGGGTGACTGGTACTGAATCAGACAGCATTAGTCTCCCCGAGGTCAGGCAAGGGACACCAGTGTTTGGCGTTCCCTACCAGCGCTACGTTTGGCTGAACAATGTTCCAACCAATGGCAGCATTACAGCATCAGAGGGAACAGGAAGCCATTCTAACTGATGATTGCGTGCAGAGAGGTTCTGTGCCCCTCTGTGCTGGACGTTGGCTTTTAGCGCAGTCTTTTTTTCTAATCTATGCTTTTTATTTGCACTTTTGTCAATTTTAGTTAGTGTTATTTTAGATTTTTGCACACATGCAGTTTAGATTCTATACTTGTGTGTGTCCTGCAACTGCTACTGGTCCCATGTGTGCTCAGTTTTTAGTGCAGGCATTTTTATTTTATTTTTATTGTAGGAAAGCTCTTTCTTTTAATTTTTATCTTTTTTTTTTTCCTTTTTTTTGGTTACTATTTTTTCTCTCCTAAATTCTATTTGAAATTTGTTACAAGAACCTTCACATGTAAAAGCACAACACACACATCCCTGAGAATAAATAAAACTTTACACATGTTCAATCACACAGCCCAATAAAAATAAAAGTGGCCCGTCCATCCCAAAGAGTGCATTCAGCTGAGGAGGCATTTTGTGGGTATCTCCGGAATCCAGATTGATTGTGCGGGCTTCACAGAAATCGATTTTTTCAAACTCATTTTCTCTGAAGATTTTTTATAAATTTTATGGTGACCTAAGCAAATTGATATGCCCAACAATTTATTTCCCTGGACCCCACATCATCATATGCTAAACTCTATGGTTGGAAATCGATAAATGCAGCAGAGATCATGACGTTTTGGGGGCTCGTGCTGCATATGGGGCTTGTAAAAATAGAAGCAGAAATTAGACAATATTGGAGTACAGATGACTTGCACCAGACTCCAATTTATAGTATGGCCATGACCTACACACGATTTGCAGCTATTTAGAAATATTTGCACTATAAAGGTAATGCACAGTAACTACCCCAAAATTACCCAAGATATGACTGCCTACTTTTTTTCTACACCCCTGAAAAAAATATTTGCAAGTCCCTTGTACATTTCAAAGGGAGGGTAAAATTCTGCCAGTACCTTCCCAGCAAGAGGGCACAGTATGGAAATAAAATGTACAAACTGTGCGAGAATACTCATGGGTACAGGTTCCACGTTTATGAAGGAAAAGACACCCAGAATGCCCCCCCCAACCTAGGAATTAGTGGGAAAATAGTGGGGGGCTTGATCAGGGTTGCCACCTCTATATGGATAACTATTATGCAAGTATTCCACTGTTTAAGTCGCTAAACTAAAGAGGTACTGTGGCTTGCGGCACAGTATGCAAAAATCAAAGAGGCCTCCCTGGATCCCTGGTAGGGCAACCACTCAGAAGGGGCAACAGCAGGACTCTCCTCCATGAGAACATGTTAGTGGTTAAGTACAATGACAAGAGAAGTCGTGTACTGACCACTATTACTGACCACTATTTATGGAAACACCAGATCCCCTGCCATGGTACGAGGTACCATAATCACTACCCCCAAGCCAGACTCCATCCTTAATTACAACAGATATATGGGAGGGGTTGATCTTTCTGTACAGTGCTAAGATATGGTACAAAAAGCTGGCCATGCACATTGTACAGACAGCACTGCATATGTGTATATGTTATTTAGATCTATAGGTCAGTCGGGAACATTTCTTCAATTCCAAGAGGTGATAATAAAGGCCCTAATTTTTAAAAATCAGGAAGGGGAGGGCAACAGAACTTCTGGAAGTTTTGGTGCCTCTGTTGTACCAGGGCAAGATTTCCCTGCTAAAGTCCTCCAAACAACAAGGACCCAAAAAAGATGCAGAATGTGTTCCAAAAGGGAATACGAAAGGACACCATATATCATTGCAAAAACTGCCATGATAAACCTGGCCTGTGCATGAAGGAATGCTTCAAACTGTACCACTCATGAATGAATTTTATCCTTTACAAACCCTGTAAATTTACCGCCTTATTAAGGATACTTTCAGATATAGTTGCACAGCTTACATATTCACCAACTACTACATATTTATTTCTGGAAAACATATTTTTGGTCAAAAGTGCCCTTTCTACCTCTTAAAATGTTCATACTGGGGTTCATTTTCCAAAATGGGGTCACTTTTTGGGTTTTTTTACTGTCTGGGGACCTCAGAGTTTTTTTTTATATGCAACATGGCACCTGAATTCCATGTCTGCAAATTCTGGCCACCAAAATCCATATATTGGGGTTTGCCTCCTGAGTCCTGCTGTGCATCTATACAATAGGATACGAGGTGTAGCAATATTTAGGAGAAAATGGTTAACAATTGGTGGGGTGCATTTTCTCCTGTTACCCTTTGTGAAATTGAAATAATTTGGACCTAAAGCGTAATTTTCTTGTAAAATATGTCATTTTTCAGTTTCACTACCAAGTGTTTTTACAGTCTAAGAAATTCCTGTTTGGCCAAAGTGCTCACTACTCACCTTTAAATATTCCTTGTGGGGGTATAGTTTCCAAAATCGAGTCACTTTTTGGGGTTTCCACTGTACAGGTACATGAGGGAGTTTTCAAATGCGATATGATGCTGGAAAATCATTACAGTGAAATCTACCCTCCAATATGGTGCTCCTTCCCTTCCTACCCCTGTGGCGCTCCCATATAGCAGTATATGAGCACACCGTTTCCTGGCCTAGTGTTTCTAAATTCTATGAAACACCTATTGGGCCAAAGTGCTCACTATACCCCTACAAATATTCCTTCCGGGTGTGGTTTCCAAAATGGGGTCACTTTTTGGTGTTTCCACTTTAGGGGTGCATCAGGCGGTCTTTAAATGCGACCTGAAAATTATTCCATTGAAATCGTTCCTCCAGAATCCATTTGGTGCTCCTTCCCTTCTGACCACTGTGGTATGCCAATATAGCAGTATACAAGCACATATGGGTTGTTGCTGTATTCAGGAGAAAATGAAAACAATTATGGGGTGCATTTTCTCTTGTTACCACTTGCAAAAATGAAAATTTTGGACATAAAGCATAATATTCTTGTAAAATATGTAAGCTTTCAGTTTCACAGTCAAGGCTTTCTAAATTCTATGAAATGCCTGTTGGGCCAAAGTGCTCACTACACCCCTTGAAATATTCCTTGGGGGGTGTAGTTTCCAAAATGGGGTCACTTTTTGGGGTTTCTACTAGGGACCGACCGATTATTGGAGTTACCGATAACTTTGAAAATCATAAATATATCAGCCAATAATATCGGTATCGGCTTCTAACCTTACAGATAGAGCCGATAATGCGTCCAGCGCGCTATCACAGAACCGCTCATGTTCCCTCAGCAGCACAGGGGAGAAGGAGTCACTCTCTCCCTGGCCCTGTGCCGCGCTGCCAATGAGGAGAGACGGGAGGAGGAGGGGCATGCGCACTGCGCCACCAATGATAATTAACTTCTACTACAAATACAGAAGGCAGTGCCCAGCCTATATGACAGGAAGCTGCGATCAGCGGCAGTTAACCCCTCAGGTGCCACACCTGAGGGTTAACTGCTGCCGCTGATTGCAGCTCCCTGTCAGAGGCGGGGTGCCGGCTATGTGATTCTGCACTGACACACATGCCTCCTGTATTAAACATTAATTATCATTGGTGGCGCAGTGAGCCCTCCCCAGTATTAAAAACATTAGTGGTGCAGTGCACCAGACGCCCCAGTATTAAAAACATTGGTGGGGCACATGTATTAGTGGGCCTCAGTATTAAAATCATTGGTGGCACAGTGCGCCCCCCACCCACCAGTATTAAAATCATTGGTGGCACAGTTCGCCTGCCCAACATTAAAATCATTGGTGGCACTGGCCACAGGGTCCCCTCCACTCCTCTTCATTGGTGGCAGTGGCAGCTTCTGATCGGAGCCCCAGCAGTGTAATCCTGGGGCTCTGATCGGTTACCATGGCAGCCAGGACGCTACTGAAGCCCTGGATGCCATGATAAGCTCCCTGCTGCTGTGTGTGTACTAGGCACAGGGCAGCAGGGAGAGTGTGAAGTCATATTCACCCTAATGGAGCTCTATTAGGGTGAATAGTACAAGGGATTAAAAGATCCCAGGTTCTAGCCCCTAAGGGGGGAAATAGTTATTAAATAAAAAGTAAAAAAAGCAAAACACCAAAATATTAAGTATAAATCACCCTCTTTCCCAACTTTGCATATAAAGTATATAAACAATAAATAAATAAACAGCACATATTGCCATGTCTTAACAAAAACCAAAGTATTAAAATATATTTAAAAAAAATCTCCTTTCGGCTATCGTCCTGAAAGTTCACAGGTTATCGGTATAGTTTGTAAAAAATCAATATCAGTCAATCCCTAGTTTTTACTTTAGGGGGGCATCAGGGAGTATTCAAATGCGACATGGCACTTGAAAATTTTTCTAGGGAAACCTACCATCCAAAATCCATATGGCACTATTTACGTTCTGAGCCCTTTGGTGTGCCCATACAGCAGTGTACAACCACATATGGGGTGGTTCCGCAAACTGCAGAATTAGGGTAATAGATATTGAGTTTTATTTGGTTTTTAACTCTCGCTGTGTTACAGTAAAAATAGCTTAAAAAGGAAAACCTGCAAAAAAAATTGTGATTTTTCTCTTTTCTCTATTTACCTTTAATTCTTGTGTAGCACCTTAAGGGTTAACAACATTTGTAACATCAGATATGAATAACATGAGTGTGCAGTTTCTAAAATGGGGTCATTTATTGGTGCTTTCTATTATGTAAACCCCACAAAGTGACTTCATAACTGAATTGACCCTTTAAAATTCTGAACTGAAATGGCCCTTTTAACATCCTAAAAAAATAAAATGACATTTACAAAATGATCCCAACATAAAGTAGACATATGGGTAATGTAAAGTAATGACTATTTTCTGTGGTATCACTATCTGTCTTAAAAATTGAGAAATAGAAATTTTGAAAATTGCACATTTTTCTAAATTTTTTGGTGAAATATATAGACTTAAAGGGATTCTGTCACCTCCTTTTACGATTTTAAGCTGGCACCATCGCTATGTTGACTAAAGTAGCTTATTTCCAGGACTCTTCTTTTTACTTTATTTCATTTAGTAGTTTTGATGTAAAAGCGATTTTTATGTTATGCTAATTAGGGTCCAAGGTGCCCAGAGGGGCGTTTTTCTCACTCTCCGGTGCCCAGTGACGCCCCCCCTGCAGTGCCCAAGACAGCCTCCTGATAGTCAAAACACCTCCCACAGCCCGGCAAACGGTTCTGCCCCCTCCGCACGTCATAATCTACCTTATAGATATGCCCCGTCCTCCTTCCTGTCTGCGGCCAGAAAACTCGCGCAGGCGCAGTACCGCCTGCGGCCTGCGCCTGCGCGATCATCAACCTCCTGAGGGCAACAGCCTCAAAAGTCTAACTGGGCATGCGCCGAGCCCAGTGATGTGACCTGAGCGCTGTTGCCCTCAGGACGTTGATGATTGCGCAGGCTGCAGGCGGTACTGCGCCTGCGCGAGTTTTCTGGCTGCAGACAGGAAGGAGGACGGGGCATATCTATAAGGTAGATTATGACGTGCGGAGGGGGCGGAACCATTTGCCGGGCTGTGGGAGGTGTTTTGACTATCAGGAGGCTGTCACTGCAGGGGGGCGTTACTGGGCACCGGAGAGTGAGAAAAACGCCCCTCTGGGCACCTTGGACCCTAATTAGCATAACATAAAAATCGCTTTTACATCAAAACTACTAAACGAAATAAAGTAAAAAGAAGAGTCCTGGAAATAAGCTACTTTAGTCAGCATAGCGATGGTGCCAGCTTAAAATCGTAAAAGGAGGTGACAGAATCCCTTTAAATGTATCACTGTCATGAATTACAATGTGCCATGAGAAAACAATCTCAGAATGGTTTTGGTAAGTAAAAGTATTCCAAAGTTATTACATGTCAGATCTGCAAAAAATGGCCTGGGCAGGCAGGTAAAAACTGTCTCGGGGTAGAAGGGGATAAAGTGTGTCCACACTGTGGACTCCTTGGGGATCATTTATCATTTAAGGTTGTTTTTGTGTCAGCTTTAAGTCTGGCTATGCTTTGTGTGCCTACACTAGAGATGGGCTTGTGGTTCGCCCGGCGGTCGTTTTGTGGCAAACTTTGCGCGTTCGCGATTCGCTGACATGCGAACATATAGCGATGTTTGCCGGCGCCATATTCTTTTGCATTGAGCCGAACTTTGACCCATGCATTCTGTGTTTTGCCAGTGTAGGGAGAGATTGCTTTGTGGAGCAGGGACAGGCTGTTAGGGACAACAAACGCTAGCTAATAGTGCAGCGTCCCACTAGTGTATGTGGGAACTGCAAAAGCTTATTGTGTCACATGTTATACCATGCTGTATTGCTTTCTTATGTAAAATCCCTGTTACCAGGCTGTCAGGTGCACTACATACATTCTACCACTAGATGGTGATAGCACCACAGTATATATAGCACTGTTCAAGCCTAGTTAGGGAGTTGAGTTCAGAGTGTAGAGGAAGAAGGAGATGGAGTGAGGAGCAAGGGGGAAGGAGAGGTCCCCTCTCCTCTCAGCTCTCTCTTGGGCTCCACGGCCCACAGGAGCCAAGGTATATATCAGTATCAAGCCAGGAAGATAGGCGGAGGTGAAGTCTGTATTCTACCATTCACTCTTCCGGAGTAGCAATTGAATTTTGTCAAGTTTATTGTGGATAAAGACAGAGGAAGGACAAAGCCATTATTCTGGGCTCTAGGCGCCTTTGTATTTAGGTGAAGGATTTATTAGCTTCCGGCAGCCTCACCATTATTCTAAGGACAGATAAGATTTCTGTTGCATCACTTGTGTGTAGAAGACTAAGACTTGAACTACCTCAACTGAGACTGAAGCAAGGCAAAGAGCAGAATATCAGTGAGTACATAATTAACTACCCTAGACTGACACCTTACTACTATCACAGCCTGTTACTAGGATTCATCACATCCAACTTGCATGTGTATCAGAGACGGCTTTATTACTGGATGTAAACTGTTATCAAGAACCTGGTTATAGTAAAGTTTTCAGTTGGATTTAAACCTGCCTCATTCTTCTAACTTCATACCACTGCCACTCTCAACATTTTACACCATCAAGGTGCTGGCGTCACAACATCATCTAAGTCAGGGGCCCAGCCGCACAAGCACTCAGAAACCCAATCAGCATCAAGGGCACCTCAATCACCACCTGGCCGGTGTCCCCTGTAATAGAGTGTGCCCCCGGAGAATCCAGTGCTGTTCTCCCCTTCACTGCACTGCTGGCCCAGGGAGGCGTCTGCTAAACCGTGAGTAACCGATGAACTGTTTTTACACTTTGGCCCACCGTGAACCTCATGTGTTCTAAACACGTGGACTGGCACATTGCAATAGGGTCATAAAAGTGCTTTTAAGGACTGGTATAGGTGTGCTATCGATAGGTGTGATATACTGAGGGGTGTAATATACTTATAATATACCTTCTAACAAAGAAAGTATATTACAGTGCATTTGTATTGTGCAGCAGTTGTGTGCGGTTCTGCTGTGATACCGCAGCTATATAGAGGGACAAGCGCTATTGTGCTGCCTACAAAAAAACTGATTAAGGGGTGTGATATACCTGCTTCCACAAAATACTGATTAAGGGGTTTGATATACCTGCTTCCACAAAAAAAATGATTGAGGCCTGCAATATACCTGCTTCCACAAAATACTGATTAAGAGGTTTGATATACCTGTTTCCACAAAATATTGATTGAGTCCTGCGATATACCTGCTTCCACAAAATACTGATAAAGGGGTTTGATATACCTGCTTCAACCAAATATTGATTGAGCGCTGCGATATACCTGTTGCACCAAATAATCAGGGTGGTGTGATATAACTGTTGTGGCAAAAATAATAATTGAGGGGTGTGATATACCTGCTTCCACAAAATAATGATTAAGAGGTTTGATATATCTGCTTCCACAAAATAATGATTGAGGGCTGCGATATACCTGCTTCCACAAAATACTGATTTGAAGGGGTTTGATATACCTGTTTCCACCAAATATTGATTTAAGCCTGCGATATACCTGCTTCCACAAAATACTGATAAAGGGGTTTGATATACAGCTTCCACCAAATATTGATTGAGGCTTGCGATATACCTGCTTCCACAAAATACTGATTAAGGGGCTTTATATACCAGCTTCCACAAAATACTGATTGAGGGCTGCGATATATCTGCTTCCACAAAATGCTGATTAAGGGGTTTGATATACATGTTTCCACCAAATATTGATTGAGGCCTGTGATATACCTGCTTCCATAAAATATTGATTAAGGGAATTGATATACCTGCTTCCACAAAATACTGATTGAGGGCTACGATACACCTACTTCCACAAAATACTGATTAAAGGGTTCGATATACCTGTTTCCACCAAATATTGATTGAGGTGTACGATATACCTGCTTCAACAAAATGCTGATTAAGGGTATTGATATACCTGATTCCACCAAATATTGATTGAGGCCAGCAAAATACAGTGGGATGCGAAAGTTTGGGCAACCTTGTTAATCGTCATGATTTTCCTGTATAAATCGTTGGTTGTTACGATACAAAATGTCAGTTAAATATATCATATAGGAGACACACACAGTGATATTTGAGAAGTGAAATGAAGTTTATTGGATTTACAGAAAGTATACTATAATTGTTTAAACAAAATTAGGCAGGTGCATAAATGTGGGCACTGTTGTCATTTTATTGATTCCAACACCTTTTGAACTAATTATTGGAACTCAAATTGGCTTGGTAAGCTCAGTGACCCCTGACCTACACAGGTGAATCCAATTATGAGAAAGAGTATTTAAGGGGGTCAATTGTAAGTTTCCCTCCTCTTTTAATTTTCTCTGAAGAGTAGCAACATGGAGGTCTCAAAACAACTCTCAAATGACCTGAAGACAAAGATTGTTCACCATCATGGTTTAGGGGAAGGATACAGAAAGCTGTCTCAGAGATTTCAGCTGTCTGTTTCCACAGTTAGGAACATATTGAGGAATTGGAAGACCACAGGCTCAGTTCAAGTTAAGGCTCGAAGTGGCAGACCATGAAAGACAGACAGATGCGACGAATGGTGAGAACAGTCAGAGTCAACCCACAGACCAGCACCAAAGACCTACAACATCATCTTGCTGCAGATGGAGTCACTGTGCATCGTTCAACCATTCGGCGCGCTTTACACAAGGAGATGTATGCGAGAGTGATGCAGAGGAAGCCTTTTCTCCGCCCACAGCACAAAAAGTGCCGCTTGAGGTGGGCTAAAGCACATTTGGACAAGCCAGCTACATTTTGGAATAAGGTGCTGTGGACTGATGAAACTAAAATTGAGTTATTTGGCCATAACAAGGGTCGTTATGCATGGAGGAAAAAGAACACAGCATTCCAAGAAAAACACCTGCTACCTACAGTAAAATATGGTGGTGGTTCCATCATGCTGTGGGGCTGTGTGGCCAGTGCAGGCACTGGGAATCTTGTCATAGTTGAGGGACTCTTGGATTCCACTCAGTATCAGCAGATTCTGGAGACCAATGTCCAGGAATCAGTGACAAAGCTGAAGCTGCGCCGGGGCTGGATCTTTCAACAAGACAACGACCCTAAACACTGCCCAAAATCCACTAAGGCATTTATGCAGAGGAACAAGTACAACGTTCTGGAATGGCCATCTCAGTCCCCAGACCTGAATATAATTGAAAATCTGTGGTGTGACCTAAAGAGAGCTGTCCATGCTTGGAAGCCATCAAACCTGAATGAACTAAAGATGTTTTGTAAAGAGGAATGGTCCAAAATACCTTCAACCAGAATTCAGACTCTCATTGGAACCTACAGGAAGCGTTTAGAGGCTGTAATTTCTGCAAAAGGAGAATCTACTACATATTGATTTCATTTCTTTTTTGTGGTGCCCAAATTTATGCACCTGCCTAATTTTGTTTAAACAATTATAGCACACTTTCTGTAAATCCAATAAACTTTATTTCACTTCTCAAATATCACTGTGTGTGTCTCCTATATGATATAATTAACTGACATTTTTTATCGTAACAACCAACGATTTATACAGGAAAATCATGACGATTAACAAGGTTGCCCAAACTTTCGCATCCCACTGTAATTAGATACTCAGATTCACTAGACACCAATTGATAAGTAATAAGGGACCACCTTCTAATATCAGAGGGTTATTAAAGGGAACCTGTCACCTGGATTTTGTGTATAGAGCTGAGGACATGGGTTGCTAGATGGCCACTAGCACATCCGCAATATCCAGTCCCCATAGCTATGTGTGCTTTTATTGTGTAAAAAAACAGATTTGATACATATGCAAATTAACCTGAGATGAGTCCTGTCCCTGACTCATCTCACATTCAGGACTCATCTCAGGTTAATTTGCATACAGTACAGACCAAAAGTTTGGACACACCTTCTCATTCAAAGAGTTTTCTTTATTTTCATGACTATGAAAATTGTAGATTCACACTGAAGGCATCAAAACTATGAATTAACACATGTGGAATTATATACATAACAAACAAGTGTGAAACAACTGAAAATATGTAATATTCTAGGTTCTTCAAAGTAGCCACCTTTTGCTTTGATTACTGCTTTGCACATTCTTGGCATTCTCTTGATGAGCTTCAAGAGGTAGTCCCCTGAAATGGTTTTCACTTCACAGGTGTGCCCTGTCAGGTTTAATAAGTGGGATTTCTTGCCTTATAAATGGGATTGGGACCATCAGTGGCGTTGAGGAGAAGTCAGGTGGATACACAGCTGATAGTCCTACTGAATAGACTGTTAGAATTTGTATTATGGCAAGAAAAAAGCAGCTAAGTAAAGAAAAGCGAGTGGCCATCATTACTTTAAGAAATGAAGGTCAGTCAGTCAGCCGAAAAATTGGGAAAACTTTGAAAGTAAGGGCTATTTGACCATGAAGGAGAGTGATGGGGTGCTGGGCCAGATGACCTGGCCTCCACAGTCACCGGACCTGAACCCAATCGAGATGGTTTGGGGTGAGCTGGACCGCAGAGTGAAGGCAAAAGGGCCAACAAGTGCTAAGCATCTCTGGTAACTCCTTCAAGACTGTTGGAAGACCATTTCAGGGGACTACCTCTTGAAGCTCATCAAGAGAATGCCAAGAGTGTGCAAAGCAGTAATCAAAGCAAAAGGTGGCTACTTTGAAGAACCTAGAATATTACATATTTTCAATTGTTTCACACTTGTTTGTTATGTATATAATTCCACATGTGTTAATTCATAGTTTTGATGCCTTCATAGTCATGAAAATAAAGAAAACTCTTTGAATGAGAAGGTGTGTCCAAACTTTTGGTCTGTACTGTATGTATCAAATTGTTTTTTTTACACAATAAAAGCACACAGAGCTATGGGGACTGGGTATTGCGAATGTGCTAGCGGCCATCTAGCAACCCATGTCCTCAGCTCTATACACAAAATCCTGGTGACAGGTTCCCTTTAATTCCTACTCATAAATGCCTCCATCAGATGGGATGGAATACACCAAAAATTGCTGCCCAAGGTAATGGGGTGTGTATTGCCAGCTTTTTAATGGGATGGATGGAGTGTTCCAAATTTCCCACATATAGGAGCATGTCATCGGTGTACAGGGAAACTCTCTCCTCACTCGAGCCCAGAGGGAACCTCTCCATGCGGGAGATGAACGTAAAAGGCAGGTAAGGGTTTCAATTGGCAGTCGCAAATTATAGGGGGGATAGTGGGCAGCCCTGCCATGTTCCCCTGTGCAATGTAAATTGTGCAGAGAGTTCCCCATTCACCCTAATCCTCGCCACTGGTGAACTATATAACCGCTTAACCCAGGACATAAATCCCTGGTCAAACCCAATGGCTTCCATAACCACCCACAAGTATTACCACTCCACGCTGTCAAAAGCTTTGGCAGCGCCCAGAGATATTATTGCCCGGCATCCCCCAGTGTCAACAGACCTTTGAAGATTAAAAAAAGAGTCTATGAAGGTTAATAGAGATACTCTTGTCAGGCATAAAGCCAGATTAGTCTTTATGTATGAAGGAAGTAATGACCTTATTGAGCCTATTGGCCAGAACCTTTGATAGTATTTTCACTTTTGTTGACAAAGGGAAATGAGCCTATAGGATTCAGTCAGAGTTGGATCCTTGCAGGGTTTTGGTATCACCACGGCTTCCCGCATAGATGCCGTCAGCATCCTCAATCTCAAAGCATCATTGAAGGTATCTAGTAGGTGAGGGAGGGTAATCTCCTTGTATCTTTTAAAAAATGCTGACGGAAGGCCGGGGCTTTCTCATTAGGGAAAGAACTCAAAGCCTCCCCGATTTCCTCCAACCCCAAGGGCTCATCCAGGTATCGGGCCAACTCCAACTTCTTTATTGCAGCGGAGCCTAACCCTAGAGAGCGATAGTGTCTAGATAGGAGCACTGTGACACATACAACACAGCGATGACACCACTCAACATCCTAACACTGGGACGCGATCATCCTGTGGGGTGGCACACCGAAGTAACATAGTATAGCTTCTACGTGTACTTTGTGGCTTTTTAACTATATTTCAAATAACCTAAAAACTAAGATGACTTGGAGAAAAGAAAGAATGTTTGCTATATGCGTTACATAGAATAGCAATGTATATGCTTAAGAGCATAAAGCTTAGGTCTAAGGCATTTGAGAAAGAAACCCAAAACAGTGTTGTCCACAGGTGAGTGTCTCCAATTTGACTAAAATGAGTTAATTTGCTAATCAGAATAGAACATACAGGGAATTTACTAAGACCAGTGTTTCATGTGCTGTGTAAGATTCACCCAGCTTGATTTCAAAGAAGACAAGAACATGTTTTGCTCACCGCAAACAGCTCATATTTACTTTGAATGGTCTCTTGAGAGAACAGAACAAGGTTTCAGATGCTAATCTCACACATACCAGGAGTGGATGGCAACTGGGCTCCTCAGCAGTTGATTGCTCTGACTGCATAGGTTAAGGTTTATCTGGAATCTTCTCCTCCTCATTAGTCACTTGAGCCTGTGGTTGTCCAGTTGGAACTGTCTCTAAAGGCACCGACAAGTTTTCCTGAATCAGGAACCAGCTAACCAGCTCTTTAGACTTTCCATCTCCAACTGACTTATCCTTCTCCTCATTGATGGAGGTGTCCCAGCAACCCGGGACCAGCAATGAGTCCTCAGGCCATGTACGTAGAAGAGCAGCGTAATAAGCTTTGGGTCCTTTGATAGGGCTATATTCTGAGTCTGACCAATAACATAGAGCTGTTACCGGGTTTCCTCATCATCTATAAAGCCATAGCACTGCAATTTATGAAACCACATGACTGTCCTTCTCCTCCTATGATTCCTTACCACATCTGCAAGTGTACCACTCCTTAATCACTCAGGCACGGAAGGTCCCATCCTAGCTGATTTCATTCCCCTGTAGACTGGAAGTGTGATGTCTCACCTATCACCACACTCAATGCTGCATCCACATGCATGCTGCATCCTTTCACTAGCATAGCAACATAGCATGTTGACGTGTCCTCACGAGGCATTTAACCACTGAGGCCAGTGAATGGCCGCAGCAGAGCACATAATGACAAGCTTAACCTCACACTTCCAGTCCACAGGGTGCCAGTAGCAGTGGGGACAGGACCTGGGCACTGGAATGAAGCACCGGTGAATAGGTGAGTACTTTGTTTCTTTAGGTTGTGAACTTTTAAGGCCATGCCTAAAAAGGCAGTGGGGTCAGACAAGCCATTTAAAGAGGATCTGTCACTCCTCCTGACAAGTAACTACTTGCATTCCCCATTCAATAACAATTTCTTACGACTCTATGGACCGCTCCTCTATTATTTCTTCTAGAAGCTTATGAATAAATGTACAACTGGGTGTTAATAAGTTTGCGAGTGTCTCTGCACAGTCTGACAGGAATAAATAATGTATTTTCTTTAAAAATAGCAGCTCATCCAGCAGCAGTTCGTACAAAGTGCAATTCTCTCCTCCCAGATGATGGGGTGTGATGGCTGGCAATGTGGCAGAAGATGACACTCAGAACTTTGGCAGCTGACGCTGTCTCTCTCTGGATTCCCTTCCCTGCAGCTTTAATCTTGTATAGGTGCTATAGGTGTCCATTTTATAATGCTAGCTTCTAGCTATGTCTGTCCTGAACTGCAGTGATGGTGTCTTGACATGTTTCCCACCACCTTGCAATGGAGTCTTGATAGCTTGATTGCTTGATCACTCTGCTGACTCAAATACACCATAGTTTACAAATCTTCTGTGGCCTAGGACTCTGCAGTCTCTCTGGGAAACTGGAGGAGTGAGAGATGGATTGCATGCTCCCTCATTCCTCACTTTCTACATTCTGAACTGACTCAAACTAGCTCAGCCCCACTCTTGGCAGGCAGTCGGACCAGCCCACTCCTACCAAGAGGGGAGGAATGGAATGGTAAGTTCCATTCCTATTACCAAACCATGCCAACAGTACCCCATCTGCTGGTGTACAACGTGTATTGTATAAAAGGTGACATAACATGAATATTACAAAGCATTACATTACAAACCAATTGTAGCAACCCCAGGTCTGGGGTACTACAAAGCAAAAAGGATTAGCAAAAAGGTTAATTGAAAAAAAAAAAAAACATCAGCACTAATAATGACATATTGAGCCAAATTAGAAGGTAATCCTCAAGCAAGATATGTGATATGGTGTTTTCATTGCTTTATTTTGTGTACAAAAATGAACACCTTGGTTTTACTAGCAGTGAAATAGTGATTTATTGGTTTGAGATTGCTTAAATGCTGACAAGGATGATTCGGAGCTACAGGCTCCTGTGTTTATGTGACACTATTAAAGAGGTTGTCCGGTCCCAAAATCAAAATTCTTTTTGTGTGCGCCTAACACCCCTCACCATGCATGCATATGCCCCCAATACAGTTTTTCATGCCCGAGCTTTCCTTCCCCCCTGGAAGACATCACATTATCCTGGCAGATCTGTTTACTATCTTCCCTTCTTGTTTTGTTGAATACATAACTTTATTGATACACAAGCCTGGCTGCACTGCACAGTGATGAATCACAGGCTGGACACGCCCCCACTCTGCTCTTGACGGGGTATTGGTTATTACCCGCTCGCCCCTCATGATCAGTCACTTACTAACCCCTGACTCACCTACCACAAGCCCTAACCCTCTAAACTGGCCCTGTCAGAACCCCAATAAGACACGGACACCAAGTTGGATTATATCGGCCACAGCAGCCGTTTATTGAAAACGCATACATGAATAATTAACCTTTTATTTTCCACAAAACATCCCCATAAGATATAACCAACTTATTAATATCCCTGAGTAACACGGGGGAGGTCCGTTAAGCACCAGCTCGGAGGCACCACTGACGGCTCGCCCAAATTCCGCCACAACCGACCACCAGCCATAGGAGTCCAGCCCCAACCGTGGAGCCCTCCCATCCTCGTCACCTGAATCTCTCCAACTTCAAGGACCTCCCACCGCCACAGCCGCCGTGACAAAATAATAAATTTTTTTATTTTTATTTTTTATTATTTATTTATATGATCCCCCCACTCCGTCCCCTCCCCATTCCCCGCCATCCGGCCCAGGCTCTGGAACATGAAACAACAAGGGGTGGGTGGGTGGGAGCTCAGTTTTACCACAAAATGGCCTCCTTCTTCCCAGGCCCTCGCCTTTTTAACCCCTCGCTCCACCGCCCCCATAACTTAAACTAGCCAATCCCTCCCCAGGGGCTCCCTCAAACCAGCCCCCCGTCATGGTTGCCTCCCCCCAAGGCTGCGCCCCCAGTCAGGCTCTGTCTTGACGGGGTATTGGTCATTACCCGCTCGCCCCTCATGATCAGTCACTTACTAACCCCTGACTCACCTACCACAAGCCCTAACCCTCTAAACTGGCCCTGTCAGAACCCCAATAAGACACGGACACCAAGTTGGATTATATCGGCCACAGCAGCCGTTTATTGAAAACACATACATGAATAATTAACCTTTTATTTTCCACAAAACATCCCCATAAGATATAACCAACTTATTCATATCCCTGAGCAACACGGGGGAGGTCCTGGAAGCCCCAAACCTCTGAATTTTCCCAGTATCCTTTTTGAGCTGACTTGCCCCCAGCCGTTAAGCACCAGCTCGGAGGCACCACTGACGGCTCGCCCAAATTCCGCCACAACCGACCACCAGCCATAGGAGTCCAGCCCCAACCGTGGAGCCCTCCCATCCTCGTCACCTGAATCTCTCCAACTTCAAGGACCTCCCACCGCCACAGCCGCCGTGACAAAATAATTAATTTTTTTATTTTTATTTTTTATTATTTATTTATATGATCCCCCCACTCCGTCCCCTCCCCATTCCCCGCCATCCGGCCCAGGCTCTGGAACATGAAACAACAAGGGATGGGTGGGTGGGAGCTCAGTTTTACCACAAAATGGCCTCCTTCTTCCCAGGCCCTCGCCTTTTTAACCCCTCGCTCCACCGCCCCCATAACTTAAACTAGCCAATCCCTCCCCAGGGGCTCCCTCAAACCAGCCCCCCGTCATGGTTGCCTCCCCCCAAGGCTGCGCCCCCAGTCAGGCTCTGTCTTGACGGGGTATTGGTCATTACCCGCTCGCCCCTCATGATCAGTCACTTACTAACCCCTGACTCACCTACCACAAGCCCTAACCCTCTAAACTGGCCCTGTCAGAACCCCAATAAGACACGGACACCAAGTTGGATTATATCGGCCACAGCAGCCGTTTATTGAAAACACATACATGAATAATTAACCTTTTATTTTCCACAAAACATCCCCATAAGATATAACCAACCTATTCATATCCCTGAGCAACACGGGGGAGGTCCTGGAAGCCCCAAACCTCTGAATTTTCCCAGTATCCTTTTTGAGCTGACTTGCCCCCAGCCGTTAAGCACCAGCTCGGAGGCACCACTGACGGCTCGCCCAAATTCTGCCACAACCGACCACCAGCCATAGGAGTCCAGCCCCAACCGTGGAGCCCTCCCATCCTCGTCACCTGAATCTCTCCAACTTCAAGGACCTCCCACCACCACGAACGCACATGCTTGACACCTTAAGCCTGTGCGTCCCTCCACATCCACAAAGCTGTCTCAATGCCTTCCTGTATTGCCAGACACCACATGTCAATCCCCACTGCGTTCAAGTGAACACCGTCAGACCGCCAAAAAGCCCCGACCCCTTTTTCCAGTTCGGTATGCCGTACTACCACTGCACCATTCCTTGCCATAAATCGCCCTATGGCCCGGTTAGCTTTTATCCTAGCCTTATTTATCCCCTCCACCGACCGCGCCCCCCCTCCACACTTTGCGGGGAACAATGTCCGACCAAACGGAAATAAGACCCGGGAACAGCGCCCACAACCGGAGTAGGTCGAATTTAACGTCCTTCACCAATTCCCGCGCCCCCAAATCGTTGCCCCCCACGTGCAACACCAACACATCCGGCACCCTATCCAACCTAACAAACTTGTGGACCTCAGGTAACACGCCCCCCCACACCATTCCCCTACGCCCCAACCATCTTACCACCGCTACCGACCGGTCAATCCCCAACTGTTGTCCATCCGGCCGAACCGCTGCCCGGATGGCTCCCCAGAAAACATACGAGTGACCCATTATCCAGATTAGCGCTGGGTCCGAATCTGCAACGAAATAATAAGAACAAAAGCATACCGTGCGGGATGAGACAGAATACAATGCAATATCACAGCCGATCTAGGCGTATATATGATCACGTCCGGCCCCAGCCCACGTCTGGCCGCCTCTGTCGCTGCCCCGATTCTGAAAGAGTGGCTAGAGTAACCCCCAAGCGCTAAGCCCAACTGCCCTAGACACCGCCTAAAGACCGCCATGAATTGGAAACGGGAAAGGAAAGACACATCCGCATGCACTAAGAGAGGGGAATTCGTCCCCACCACCGCAACCCCGTACTCCCTCAAGCAGCATACCGGACACATCGCGCAACCCGGGACCGCGAACAAAACAACCTTCCGACCTCTCCCTTCCACATCAGTTTTTGACCGCCTAATACGAAACTCCACCCTGTCCTGAAAAAGGTCCACATCGTCCCTAAACAAACCACCCTGCCTCTTAACCGACGGAGAAACCAACTCGCCCAAACGCAATGCCCCAAAAAATGCCAGCGAAAAAGCCAACTGAAACAAACGTAACTCCCACAACGAGGCACAAACGTCGACTAGTTGATCCCCCAACCTCAACAGCAAAGCAAAAGACACCGGCCTACGGTCATCCTGCCCTGACTGAGAACGCCGCCAACCCTTTAAAGCCCTCACCACCAGAAAAGACTTGGTGATGTCCGGCAGGTTCCTAAGACGAAAACCGAAAGCCAATCCTGAAACACAACTATTAATCCTAGAGACAGACCACCCCTCCTCTCTACAATGCCCAATGAACAATAGCAAGGGAATCTCAAAGTCATCTGACACAACAGCCAACCTGGTCTTCCAATCCTCCCAGCATTGCCATGCCCTATTGTATGTCTCCCACGTACCGGGTGCAAGTGAAGCCCGTATGAGACCCGCTACGGTGTCTCCAGAAGTTCCCACAGGCAACTCGGGCAGTCCAGCCCGCGTTCCTCTGCCCCCGGTGCCAGCTGGCGGAAACGCTCCCACTGTGAACGAGAGAGAGCATCAGCAATACAGTTATCAACCCCTGGTACATGCACTGCTACCACCCAAGCATTGAGTGACAAACACTCCAGCACCAGCCTCTGCAATAGACACACCACCAACGGTGAAGAAGTCGACAACCAGTTAATCGCTTGCACCACCCCCAAATTGTCACAGTGGAAACAAACTTTCTTGTTCCTAAACTCCTCCCCCCATAACATTACTGCCACCACAATGGGGAACAATTCCAGCAACGCTAAATTCTTGACCCAGCCTCTCTCCACCCAGGTATCAGGCCAACCCCCCGCACACCACTGCCCCCCACAATAGACCCCGAAACCGCCTCCCCCCGCCGCATCAGAGAAAAGGTCAAAATCAAAGGAGTCTACCGCCTCACCCATAAACAGACCTCTGCCATTCTAACACTCCAGAAACGATGCCCAAACTTGCAAATCCGCCCTAAGCTCTTTTCCCAGTCTAATAAAATGGTGCGGCGCCGCCACCCCTGCCGTTGCCGCCGCCAAACGCCTACTAAATACTCTACCCATGGGGATTATCCTACAGGCGAAATTCAGCTTCCCCAGGAGTGACTGTAGGCTCCGCAATTGAATTTTCTACAGTCGCCTCGCCCTGTCGACCTCCATTTTTAAATCCTCAACCTTGTCCAAGGGCAGCCTACATTCCATCTTCACTGAGTCAATCACTATGCCTAGGAAGCTCAATTCCGTGGTCGGCCCCACCGTTTTCCCTGCCGCCAAGGGAACCCCGAAGGAATCAAACAACGCCTCCATCGTGTGCAACAGTAAAGAGCACACCCTGGATCCCGGGGGGCCAATACATAAGAAATCGTCCAGATAGTGAATAAGTGATTCACATCCGGAGGAATCCACTACCGCCCATTCTAGAAAAGAGCTGAACTTCTCAAAATACGCGCAGGACAACGAACACCCCATTGGCAAACAACGATCAACAAAAAACTTACCCTCCCAAAAACATCCCAACAAATGCAGGCTCTCTGGGTGCACCGGCAACAATCTAAATGCTGACTCAATATCCGTTTTCGCCATCAATGCACCCTTCCCAAACTTCCTAACCCACTTCACTGCCGAATCAAACGAGGTATAGACTACCGAGCACAGCGTCGGGTCAATACCGTCGTTGACCGACGATCCCTTGGGAAAGGATAGATGTTGAATCAGGCGAAACGTATTCGCCTCCTTCTTTGGGACCACCCCCAGAGGCGACACACGCAAGTTCTGCAAAGGTGGTTCCAAAAACGGGCCAGCCATCCTTCCCAGTCTAACTTCCTTCTCTAACTTTTTGGTCACCACATCAGGGTGCTCCCTTGCCGACTGCAAATTCTTCTTAAGCAACACGGGCCCCGATGGAACAAACAGAATTTTAAACCCCCCCGAAAAACCTTCCCGCAACAATTGCGCAGCCCCCCTATCCGGATATCTAGCGAGAAACCGGTCCATCTCTTCCAGACGCACCGGTGTCTCCCCCTTTTCCAGAACTCTCGCCCCCCTTTTGTCTTGCCCCTCTAAAGCAGCGCGCGGCTCCGTGAGACCCGCCACAGGTGGAACATTCGTGCTTGAATTTGCACTTGGCTCCAAATTTACACCCCCCTTCATTGAATAAAAAACACAACCCCTTCGCAGATGCTGCCGCGAATCCGGATTGTCCCCCCGCCCCTGATTCGCTCCGAAAGGACTGACCTGACCGAACCGGCGCCGTCACTTTGAGCCACAAAGCGATATCCTTGTGGTCCCATTTGATGCTAGGGCGTACCGCCTTCCGCTGCCTAAACTGTTCGTCGTAACGCAGCCAGGCCATACCCCCATACACACGGTAAGCTTCCCCAATAGCATCCAGGTAACAAAAAAGCACGGAGCAGCACTCCGGCGCCTTCTCCCCTATCACACTGGCCAATATCGCGAACGCCTGCAACCAGTTAGGGAACGTCCGCGGTATCAGTCGGTGCCTACGCTTCTCCTCGTCCTCCCTCTTACCCTCATCCTTTCGCGCCCTATCCAAATTGAACCTGTCCAAAGGGAGTAAGGAAAATATATCCACATACTCCCCTTTCCAAATGCGCTCCCTAACCTCCTGCTTCAAATGTGCCCCCAACGGGCCCTCGAAACAAACATAAACTTCACCCTTCGCCCTATCGTCTAACCGCATCACATCCTCCTGATCAGACCCACCTACCTGCGTCTGAACGGACGCCGACGTACCACATGAAACCACCGTGGGTGTACTCGAAGCTGGCGGCCCCCCCGCGGCCGCCCCCACGCCCCACGCCGGCAATGGCCCTGACGCTACCGACTCGCCGATGCCACCCCCCAGGCCCCCCAACGGTAACATGGGATTCCCTGCCGCCCACAAATTTGCTAACAACCCCACCAAACCCCCCAAGAGCTGGCCCAGTCCCTTACTCAAATCCGACTGAGACCCCCCAGCCCCCCCAGACACTAACTGACATAAAGGTCCCCATGGTGCCTCACCTGGCTGCCTGGGTGCTGTGACCCCATCAGCCGAGGGTCCTGACTCCCGGCGCTCGGTCCTCTGAGACGGTCCTGGCACAGCGAGCTCCCCACATATGTCCCCTGGCCGGGCTGGGGCCAGGGACGTAATCTTCCGGATCCTCCCTGGAAACGACTTGCGCGGCGACACCTTCTTCCTCAACTTGCCTGGCCGACGAGGGCCTGCTGCCAAGGTCCGCAGCAGCCCCGTGCGCTCTGGAACACTGCTCTAGCTGAGGGGCCTCATCCACATCAGGATCCTGGAGAGTGCCCGCCGTTCCTGGTCCCGACCACAAGGTGGCGCTGCTGCACTGCTGATGAGGCCTGCTGAGGCCTGAACGAGGGCTCCGCCTACTGGCCGGATTCCTTCCACGCCTGGGCGCCCGGGAAGGAGCTGCACCCGGCGCCTGCAGGCGTGAAGGGTCCTGAAAAGCAGGGCTCCGTCTGCGGCGCTGAGCCCGAGGGGAGGCCATGTCTGGGCTGAGGCGCGCCGGCGGACGGGACCGCCGCGGCCGGGATGCCGATGGCTGAGGCGGAGCGGGAGCCTCAGCCGCCCCTCTGAGCAGCTGCTGGACCTGCCACTGGAGCCAGCCGGGTCCCCGAGCAGCTGCCGCCGACCTGAGATCCGCCAGAAGAGAATCGACGTCCATGGTGAGTGTAAGTGAGCGCAAGGGAGTGTAGGTGTATGCAGCTCAGTTTTACCACAAAATGGCCTCCTTCTTCCCAGGCCCTCGCCTTTTTAACCCCTCGCTCCACCGCCCCCCATAACTTAAACTAGCCAATCCCTCCCCAGGGGCTCCCTCAAACCAGCCCCCCATCATGGTCGCCTCCCCCCAAGGCTGCGCCCCCTGTCCGGCTCTGTCTGTCTGCAGCAGCTACTCCATCTATAACTCCTGTGTCCATCTTTCTGCACACAGACATGAATCTACTTCTCACTCAGTGTCTAAATCCCATTACTGACCGTCCACGGGCTCTTCCCTCACCATCTCCAGAGTGTAATAAACAGCTGGAAGCAGCAAGAACACCCAAACACATCTGTATCTAATCCTATTCTGTGTGATACAGTCTGCTGAGCTGTGTATCTAAACTCATCACTGACCATCCACGGGCTCTGCCCTCACCATCTCCAGAGTGTGATAAACAGCTGGAATCAGCAAGCACGTCCAAACACATCTGTATCTAATCCTATCCTGTGTGATATAGCCTGCTGAGCTGTGTATCTAAACTCATCACTCACCGTCCACGGGCTCTTCCCTCACCATCTCCAGAGTGTGATAAACAGCTGGAATCGGCAAGCACGTCCAAACACATCTGTATCTAATCCTAACATGTATGTATGCCTGCTACAGAGCCTGTGGTGTGTGATACTGCCTGCTGAAGTGTGTATCTAATCCCATCTTCTATGATACAGCATGCTGAGCTGTGTATCTAATTCCATTTAGCATCATAAAACCTGCTGAGCTGTGTATCTACCTTTATACACACAACTGTATCCATTTTGCGATCCACATTTTTTGCAGTCCCATTGAGTTCTATGGATTTGAGGTCCTCATTTTGAAGACCAGAATAGGACATGTTCTGTCTTTACTGGAACTGACATACAGATGTAAAAAAAACACATTGATGACGTCCATGTGCTTTACACATCCGTATGTCAGTTAGATAGAAGATAGAACGTCCTATTCTGGTCCTCATAATGCAGATCTAAAACCCATAGAACTCAATGGGACTGCAAAAAAAATGTTAATTGCACACGGACAGTAACCTTATTCAGTGGATCCGCAACTTGCAGACCGCAAAACCAAAACAGTTCTGTGCACGAGCCCTATCACTTATACTCTGCACCCATAACAGTGACATCCACAGGGCCCCCATAACAGTGACGTCCACAGTGCCCCCATAACAGTGCCATCCACAGTGCCCCCATAACAATGACATCCTCAGTGCCTCCATAACAATGACATCTACAGCGCCCCCATAACAGTGACGTCCACGGTGTCTCCATAACAGTGACATCCACAGTGCCCCCATAACAATGACATCCACAGTTCCCACATAACAATGACATCTACAGCGCCCCCATACCAGTGACGTCCACGGTGCCCCCATAACAGTGACATCCACAGTGCGTCTATAACAGTGCCACAGTGTTCCCATAACAGTGTCATCCACAGTACATCCATAACAGTGACATCCACAGTGTCCCCATAACAGTGACATCAACAGTGCCCCCATAACAGTGACATCCACAGTGCCCCCATAACAGTGACATCCACAGCGCCCCCATAACTGTGACATCCACAGCGCCCCCATAACAGTGACATCCACAGCGCCCCCATAACAGTGACATCCACAGTGCCCCCATAACAGTGACATCCACAGTGCCCCCATAACAGTGACATCCACAGCGCCCCCATAACAGTGACGTCAACAGCGGCTCCATAACAGTGACGTCCACAGTGCCCCCATAACAGTGTCATCCACACTGCCCCCATAACAGTGACGTCCACAGTGTGTCCATACCAATGCCATCCACAGTGCCCCCATAACAGTGACATCCACAGTGCGTCCATACCAGTGCAATCCACAGTGCGTCCATAACAGTGACATCCACAGTGCCCCCATAACAGTGACATCCACAGTACCCCCATTCTGCCATTCATTGCCCCCTTGTGCCATCCAGTGCCCCTTGTACCATCCAGTGCCCCCTTGATTGCCATCCAGTGCCCCTGTTTGCCATCCAGTGCCCCTGTTTGCTATCCAGTGCCCCTGTTTGCCATCAAGTGTCCCCATTGTGCCATCCATTGCCCCCTTGTGCCATTGCCTCATTGTGCCATCCAGTGCCCCAATTGTGCCATCCATTGTGCTATCCAGTGCCCCCTGTTTGTCATCCAGTGCCCCTGTTTGCCATCCAGTGCCCACATTCTGCCATCCATTGCCCCCCTTGTGCCATCCAGTGCCCCTTGTGCCATCCAGTGCCCCTATGTGCCATCCATTGCCCCCTTGTGACATCCGCAGTGCCCCCTTGTGCCATACACAGTGCCCCCAAAGTGCCTATGTGCCATCCATAGTGCCCCTAATAACATCCACAGTGCTCCCAAAGTGCCATCCACATTGCCCACAAGGGCACCGATGTGCCATCCAAAGTGCCCCATGTGCCATCCACAGTGCCCATGTGCCATCAATAGTGCCCTTAATGACATGCACAGTGCCACCAAAGTGCCCATTTGCCATCCATAGTGCCCCTAATGACATCCACAGTGCCCCCAAAGTGCCATCCACAGTGCCCACAAGGGCACCCATGTGCCATCCAAAGTGCCCCCCATGTACCATCCACAGCTCCCCCAATGACCTCCACAGCATAGCGATAAGCCTCTGTGGCTGATCGCTATGCTGTCACTCATGTACAGCGCTTACATAGCGCTGTACATGAGTCAGTACAGGCTTCACATAGAGGCCTGTACACTCAGAAGACGGCCGGCGGTCCTGGCGCATGCGCAGTAGTGTGCAAGCGACGGGACCGAGGAAGGCCGGCAGGAGGCGGTGGCGACAGTGATGACGTTCCGTCTCCTGCCTCGAGCAGGAAAAGAAGAAGTCAGTGCTGGACAAGAAGACTTGAGAATGCTTCAGGAGCGGTCACGTGACCGTGAAGAGAATCATAAGAAGGGCTGCGCTGTGGAGGGTAAGTATTGGTGTAATGACCTTCCCTCCACAGGTAATGAAGATGGGCAATTTTCAAGTAGGGGCCGGAGAACCTCTTTAAGTATCACAGGCTGACCTGGCCAAGATGTTCTTGTTAACCCCGTCTGCCTGTCATCCTGTGGTTTCAATCTTATTAAGGATTTTGTAACATAAAAATTCTTGATGTTTTAACACAATTTTAATAAAGAAGCCTTTTGCGTTAGGCTACATGCACACAACCGTTCCGTTTTTTGCAGTCCGCAAACCGCGGATTCGCAAAAAAAAAGAAGCCGGCCATGTGCCCTCCGCAATTTATGGAACGGGCGGCCCATTGTAGAAATTCCTATTCTTGTCTGCAAAATGGACAAGAATAGGACATGTTTTTTGATTTATTTGCGGGGCTACGGAACGGAGCAACGGATGCGGACAGCACACGGAGTGCTGTCCGCATCTTTTGCGGCCCCATTGAAGTGAATGAACGGTCGTGTGCATGAGGCCTTAGTCACATGGCAGCAGGCTCCGTTATTACAAACAGGACCCATGGTGAATATGACAAATCCATTGGGTAATGGATTTTGATGCTTTCACTGACTTATAATGGGTCTGTCAGGTAAGAGCTGCAGACTAAGCTATTCTACCATCAGGGCGTGAGGGAACTATTATTTTTAATAACATTCTCATCAGCTATTGTTCCATACAGTTGCCATATAATGTATTGTATTCCCTGTTAGAAGCACTGAAAACCCTGCTGGACACGGCTGAGCAAGCGCAGGGGTAGATTTACTAATCTTGTCAAATATTTAGCATAAACTTAAAGGGGTTGTTTGAGTTAGTTAGAAACTTCCCTGATGAAGTAAATGTCAGAAAATAACTAATTAGCCTATACTTATTTATTTCTCTCCAGCTGTTTCCAATGCTCTGCTTCTCCTTTAGTTGTTTGTATACAAGTCTGCAGCAGTGACATAGAGGTATGCAGCTCGTAACCACTGCAGCCAATTACTGGACTCAGCGATCACGTGTCGTATACCACTGAGGACAGTGACTGGCTGCAGCAGTCACATGCTGTAAACTTCTAAGTCACTGCTGGAGAATAGTACGCACAGCGTGGGGAGGCCTGGAGCTTTGATGCTGGAAAAGACGGGGAAGAAACGAGTGAGTATAGGCTTGCTATTTATTTTAATCTGTTAGGGACCGCCAATATGGCTATAACAGTGGCACTAATGGGTTTTAAAGTGGTTGTCTCCTTTCGCTATTACTAAGGCAAGATGAGACTAAATCCTGGCCTCCTGGAACAGCATAGCTTACTGTGCTACACTATTTCTGTAGCGTCCATGCACTACAATAAGAGCTACTGAAACAGCGAGCAGTTCCCTGGCCACTTAGTAAGGACGAGATGAGACAAACCCTTTAAACTTGCACATACAATATGCCTTTTTGAGTGTTTAGCCTGGCATTGGTTTCCTGTGATGATCGGAGCTAAAGACAGTAGGGATACTACTGCCCTACTGGCTATTTAATACCTTAGATTCCACAGTCAATAGAGACCATTGCATATTAGTGGTTTCAGAGGGAAGGAATTGCAGTTTGTTTTCCCATTCCCCCTGAAAAAAATAACCAATGTGTGCTGTGATTGCTAGGAGGAGGATGGGGGTGGTAGTGGTTCATGATAACTGTCCTCACTCCAACTCTACCTGGGACGTGCAATAAGTGGATTCGGGCTCCTGCCTGGTGTTAGGTGGGGCGCTCTTGATGTTAGACATGTCCGAGGCCAGGGCTGGATTAACACTGGTTCACTTGGAGCAAGTGTTTCAGGTCCCACAGTACACCATTACTGGGGGTGGGGCTAGGTCTATTCTCCTGGTTTCTGGAGCCTCTGCACTCAATTGTAGGTTGTAGCCACCACTGGGAAGAACATTGAAATCACATTGTAAAAGCTTCTAAGGTTTGATAGGACCAAAAATACTATATTCCCTGTAATTCATATCCACGCACCACCAGACTAATCTAATGATAAGGAATTCTGGAAGTAATGCTATGGGGGTTATTTCTGCAGCAAGCCTTTCCAGAATTGTGAAGGTAAAGGGCTCAAATAAATGCAACAAGTACAAGGAAATCCAGGTAATAAACTGCTGCTGTCATAAAGAGAAGTCAAGTCAAGAGAAGTCCAGAATCAAGAGTCTTGATGGCCCCTCCACTGCCAGAGGAGGTATTTAATTTATGTGCATGCCTCCTCATACATTAAACAGCTCCTCCGGCCGTCCGCGTGCGAGACTGAATCTGCGCCAATGCGTAGCTTGTGTAGAGTTCCGTCATTATTTTCACCAATTTCTACTGTAAATGATGAAATATCTACAAGGGCAGTGGGCCATTGGCCCTGGTAGATTTATCATTATTTACAGAGCCCTCGGCGCATATCCTTTTTGGACACTGGTGACAGTGTAGTCAGTGCAGTAAAAATGCCACTTCTGGCTAGATTTAGTCCCAATGTCGTTTAAAAAACCATGAAACTGGGTTTTGGGACTTTTTAATGTCAAAGCCATGTCATAGGGAAATAGTAAATCTATTCCTTATTGTCCACTCATGACCCCAACTCAACTTGGAAGTGATTGAACAAAGCAGAATACAGAAACACTGTTTTGATTTGTCTCAACTATTGCCCAAATAGCCCATTATATTATAACATGTATTAAAGTATCTGGCCCTAGTCCTAAAATTTATGGCTTTCAAATGCAATTTTATGCAAATGTTAAAGGGATTCTGTCACCAAGTTTTAGGCTATAGAGATACGGACATGCACGGCTAGATCGCCGCTAGCATGTCCGCAATATACCGGTCCTATAGGGCTGTGTGCTTTTATTTTCTTTGAAAAAGGATTTTAGAGATATGTAAATTAGTCTTGTAAGGTGCACAAGGGTCTTTACGAACCTTCCTGGTGCCCAGCCACGCCCGTCTGTGAAGGAGCCCAGCACCTCCTATGTCCTCCGAATCTCCTCCTTTCGTCACCGATAGATTGCCATAATCTCGCGATGCGCGAGCACGCGCATGTGCAGTGCCGGTATAGTGTTCCTTTCCTGTGCTGGCATCAGCCTCAGGGAAGGAACAGCGCATGTGCGAGCTCGCGCATCGCGAGTTTGCGCAATCTATCGGTGATGAAAGGAGGAGATTCGGAGGACATAGGCGGGGCTGGGCTCCTTCACAGGCGGGCGTGGCTGGGCACCAAGAAGGTTCGTACAGCCCCTTGCGCACCTTACAAGACTAATTTACATATCTCTAAAATCCTTTTTTAAAGAAAATAAAAGCACACAGCCCTATAGGACTGGTATATTGCGGACATGCTAGCGGCGATCTAGCCGTGCATGTCCGCAGCTCTATAGCCCAAAACTTGGTGACAGAATCCCTTTAATGTACTGTCTGTGCATCAAGCCCCTGAGGAGCTGGAGCAGGGGATGGGAGTGGTAGCAGCTCTGGCTGCAGGGAGTGTATCACAATAGCTCTCCTCCCACTGTTCCTCCCTAAGGCCAGTGCAGTAAAAGGAGGATGCACCCTTTCTCTCCTTGGGGCACTCCCTATAGGCTAGGGCTCCTGCCTGATGCTAGTTTGGGGTGCCCTTCATGTTGACGTTTGTATGGGTGCAAGGCAGGGCGTGTAGGGTGTGCAATGGCTGGCATATGGTGTAGGTAAGATTTAAGAGAATAAACGTATTACTTTACTGTAGTGGAAAATGAGGGTTGTAGTACTTCTAACAGTCTGAGTACTTGGTTCCAGTAATACACAGAAGGTTTTGTATGGGTATAGGCCAAGTTTAGATTCTTCTTCACACCTTGTACTTCTTCACTTTCTCTGCAGAATCTGAGGCTGACAAATAATACTTTTAGTGCGATGACTATATTACGCTACTGTAGAATACAGATTTAGGGAAACGACTGACCAGGTCGTGTAATGTGGGGATGGTGTCTTACGGCTTATTCAAACGGCCGTATGCTATCCGCAAAATGATCCATTATTTTGTGGATTAGATGCAGACGTATTCACTTCTATAGGGCCCTTTTCATCCATTCTAAGGCTCTGCAAAACAAATAAAACATGTCCTATGTACTTGTCAGTGAAAATCAGGACACGGCCCCATTGAAGTCTAAGGGTCCACAAAAATTTGTAATGCTATCCGTTATTTTGCAGGCATGCTGAACTGTCCAGAAAAAAACAGATCCGCATAGTTGTGGACAGTATACCGCCATCTGAAATAGCCCTTTGCAGTATTCTGCTCACAACAATAATGTCTGTAGCTTTTGATAGCAGTGTATTTTATGTGATGCTGTTATAACTGTTCTGAAAGTTTTGCTGTTCACCCATTTGCTTTGTCTGATGCTAAAGACAGAGCCATGGAGAAAGCATGGTCCTGAAAATCAATATCTCAGGGTGGACTTATTCCGAGTGACCTGCATCCTCACTACAATAAGACACCTCCCTGACTCCCTAGAATTTCCTTTCTCTCTCTCCAGTAGAATTTCAGTGCAAAGATGGTTCTCTCTTGGTAGATCATGCAGAGATTGTTAGTCTGTAGAATGAGGTCTAGTACTGAGGAGTGGAGTATAAAGACTTTCCCTCCGATCTCCTTCCCTGCTAACACTAGATTCTCCTAAACTATACTAAGCTAGTGGTGGAGTTGTCAGTCCACACCTCAGCTTCCTTATGGGCAATGCCAGAGTTGGTTCATCCCGTCAGTCCCATACATTACCATACTTCGGATACAAAGCATACTGTAAAATTATTTTTGTCTAAAATTGCCTGCATGAAACGACAAAATCAACATCTAATAATAACATATAACGGCATATAATTTTTAGTAATTTTAATTCCGCAGTTCAGATCCAGCAGAATTGATTAGAGTTGAGACAGTCTACAGTACATGACTGTCTTGTAAGCAATTTCTTAGGATAGCAGAGAGCTCATGATTGATCATTGTACCATGAAAACCCTCCAATTTACAATAATGAATTTCTGAATTTTTACTTAACCCTGTAACAACCAGCGACAGATACAGTCAGGTCCATAAATATTGGGACATCGACACAATTCTACGATTTTTGGCTCTATACACTACCACAATGGATTTGAAATGAAATGAACTAGATGTGCTTTAACTGCAGACTGTCAGCTTTAATTTGAGGGTATTTACATCCAAATCATGTGAACGGTGTAGGAATTAGAACAGTTTGCATATGTGCCTCCCACTTGTTAAGGGACCAAAAGTAATGGGACAATTGACTACTCAGCTCTTCCATGGCCAGGTGTGTGTTATTCCCTCATCATCCCAATTACAATGAGCAGATAAAAGGCCCAGAGTTAATTTCAAGTGTGCTATTTGCATTTGGTGTCAATCTGTTGCTGTCAACTCTTAAGATGAGATCCAAATAAAACAAACCCATCAGAGAGATAGCAAAAACATTAGACGTGGCCAAAACAACTGTTTGGAACATTTTTAAAAAGAAGGAACGCACTGGTGAGCTCAGCAACATCAAAAGACTTGGAAGACCACGAAAAACAACTGTGGTGAAGAAAACACCCTTCACAACAGTAAGCCAGATCAAGAAAATTCTCCAGGAGGTAGGTGTATGTGTGTCAAAGTCAACAATCAAGAGAAGACTTCACCAGAGTGAATACAGAAGGTTCACCACAAGATGTAAACCATTGGTGAGCCTCAAAAACAGGAAGGCCAGATTACAGTTTGCCAAATGACATCTAAAAAAGCCTTCATAGTTCTGGAACAACATCCTACGGACAGATGAGACCAAGATCAACTTGTACCAGAGTGATGGGAAGAGAAGAGTATGGAGAAGTAAAGGAACTGCTCATGATCCTAAGTATACCACCTCATCAGTGAAGCATGGTGGTGGTAGTGGCATGGCATTGGCATGTATAGCTGCCAATGGAACTGGTTCTCTTGTATTTATTAATGATGTGACTGCTGACAAAAGCAGCAGGATGAATTCTGAAGTGTTTCGGGCAATATTATCTGCTCATATTCAGCCAAATGCTTCAGAACTCATTGGACGGCGCTTCACAGTGCGGATGGACAATGACCCAAAGCATACTGCAAAAGCAACCAAAGAGTTTTTTAAGAAAAATAAGTGGAATGTTATGCAATGGCCAAGTCAATCACCTGACCTGAATCCGATTGAGCATGCATTTCACTTGCTGAAGACAAAACTGAAGGGAAAATGCCCCAAGAACAAGCAGGAACTGAGGACAGTTGCAGTAGAGGCCCGGCAGAGCATCACCAGGGATGAAACCCAGCGTCTGGTGATGTCTATAAGTTCCAGACTTCAGACTGTAATTGACTGCAAAGGATTTGCAACCAAGTATTAAAAAGTGAAAGTTTGATTTATTATTATTATTCTGTCCCATTACTTTTGGTCCTTTAAAGGGGTTGTCCTGGTTATTTTTTTGTTCTTTCTATGTTCCTAACTAGGCCTGGTTTATCAGATTTGACTGCTTCTCTCCCTGCTCTGATAAAGTTTGTTTACAAGCCTGTAAACGAGACGTCACTGTGCTGGCCACGCCCCCCTTCACTGCCGGGCTGTCTGCTCTCTCCTAGGATTCTTAACCCCTTCAGCTGCACAGACTGGCTAGCTGCATGCAGTGAGGGGACAATGCTGGGCACTGGAGCTGACAGACTAGAGAGAGCATTGCACAAGGAGTTAGGGGGAAGATCTTGTGTGTACTAGCAGTGTCATTATACAGGTGGGACTTCTAGTTCTACACTTACAAGTTGCTGTTGATTCTCCCAGCACTCAGGGCAACTCTTGTATCCACTCCCTTAGCAGTGTCATTATACAGCTGGGACTTGTAGTCCTACACATACAACATGCTGCAGAGTCTCCCAGCAGGCAGACATGTCACTCAGGGCAGCTCTTGTATTCACTCCCTTAGCAGTGTCATTATACAGCTGGGACTTGTAGTCCTACACATACAACATGCTGCTGAGTCTCCCAGCAGGCAGACATGTCACTCAGGGCAGCACTTGTATTCGCTCTCTTAGCAGTGTCATTATACAGCTGGGACTTGTAGTCCTACACATACAACATGCTGCAGAGTCTCCCAGCAGGCAGACATGTCACTCAGGGCAGCTCTTGTATTCACTCCCTTAGCAGTGTCATTATACAGCTGGGACTTGTAGTTCTACACATACAACATGCTGCTGAGTCTCCCAGCAGGCAGACATGTCACTCAGGGCAGCTCTTGTATTCACTCCCTTAGCAGTGTCATTATACAGCTGGGACTTGTAGTTCTACACATACAACATGCTGCTGAGTCTCCCAGCAGGCAGACATGTCACTCAGGGCAGCTCTTGTATTCACTCCCTTAGCAGAGCAGGGGGAGGGGCAGAGGTTGTTTCTATTGCATGTAAACAAAGGGCCAGAAAAGAACCAGGGAAATGAGGAAATGTATATATATTTTTTTTAACCTAAAACTTGCTTAGCTTAGTTATATATTGCTGCCCATCAGATTTTCAGTGCTATATTTGTTTTTTTCATAATTCGGACAACCCCAGCACAATGTGATTATGGGTTACTTTGCCAGACCCTAACAAATGCCAATCAGTTTAAATATACTTGTGCTCGGATCGGCTCATGCTGAGAGGGTACCCTACCTAAGCCTATACTCCACCCCCCCAACCTAGAAGCAGCAGAGTTATGCCGGTACTGCTTATCGAAGGGTAGCCTAAAGGGGGCTACCCCAATGATGAGACCTGAAAGAAGGGAGGGCTCCTGGGTGGGTTGAAATCGTTCGAACCGACAAGTGGGGGGAGGAGGGCCAGGTTTAAATAGTGAACGCCCCGCCTCCCCTCACACAAATGCGGCACTCTTAATTGCCTACCACTTGTGCTCGGATCGGCTCATGCTGAGAGGGTACCCTACCTAAGCCTATACTCCACCCCCCAACCTAGAAGCAGCAGAGTTATGCCGGTACTGCTTATCGAAGGGTAGCCTAAAGGGGCCAAAAGAACCATGCATAGGAGTTAGAAAACTTGATAACAGAAACTACAGACCAAAACTCGAAAGCCAATGATATTTCGTATAAGGATCCGGGATATTACGCATGGAACACGCGGAACTGCGACGACCCAACCGTTTGATGACATGTACTGGCACCTAATGCATGGACGCCGTTGCTGCCGCGCCCATGCGGAAGGAATGTCCTGTGATCCAGCGAGGACCGACCCCTGAACCTGTCAACTAACCTGAATGTACGTAAGAAAGGCCGCGGTGGTTAGCCGGGCATTGCCTAGTTCGAGTACGGGAGAACATGCCGCTTGGACTAAATACTACGCAGCCAAGCCTCCAAGGCCGGCACCGGACACCATCTGCTGTCCGTGGGAAAGTATCTGACCGCCACTGGTTGCCCCGGCCGTGACGTCTTGGACGAGGCCAAGGTGAGGACATAGATGGACCCGCGCCGGATGAGCTGACCTTTCCGCAGGCACCCAGCCAGCGTATTGGTGCCCATGAGCTCGCCTGACCTGAGGAATCCATGGAAGGCCAGGTACAAGGCTGTTTCTACCAGAGCGCTAACCTGTGGCCCGAACGGTTTGCCCCTGCAGTTTGCCTGTCACGGCCTGAACAAGCTACCGGTAAATGGCTGACGCCCATGTCGTTTCACAACAGACTTCTTGTGCAAACCCTTCAACGCCGCTTTGATCGGGTGGGTGGAGAAGAGTGACGGTAGGTCCGGATGTAGCCTGTACCAATGGTGCTGAATACCTGCCATGTATAGTTAACAATGCTATAGGACAAGTTTAATTGAGAGTGGCAAAAACCCTGACAAAGCCCAATAGGTGAGTGATAGGCCCCTTTTTTTTTTTTTTTTTTTAATCTCCATGCGTGAGAGACTCTAATGGCGGAGTCCTGTGTGTAAACCTAAAGCGGAGAAGCCATGCGTGAGAGACTAATGGCGGAGCCATGCGTGAGAGACTAATGGCGGAGTCATATGTGTAAAACTAAAACGGAGAAGCTCTGCGTGAGGGACTCTAATGGCGGAGTCATATGTGTAAAACTAAAACGGAGAAGCTCTGCGTGAGGGACTCTAATGGCGGAGTCATATGTGTAAAACTAAAACGGAGAAGCCATGCGTGAGAGACTCAGATGGCGGAGTCATTTGTGTAACCTAAAACGGAGAAGCCATGCATGAGAGACTCTAATGGCGGAGTCATATGTGTAAACCTAAAACGGAGCAGCCATGCGTGAGAGATTCTAATGACGGAGTCACATGTGCCAACCTAAAACGGAGAAGCCAGGCGTGAGAGACTAATGGCGGAGTCATATGTGTAACCTAAAACGGAGAAGCCAGGCGTGAGAGACTAATGGCGGACTCGTATGTGTAAAACTCACATTGAGAAGCCATGCGTGAGAGACTCTAATGGCGGAGTCATATGTGTAAACCTAAAACGGAGAAGCCATGCGTGAGACTCAGATGGCGGAGTCATATGTGTGAACCTAAACGGAGAAGCCATGCGTGAGAGACTCTAATGGCGGAGTCATGTGTGCCAACCTAAAACGGAGAAGCCAGGCGTGAGAGACTAATGGCGGAGTCATATGTGTAACCTAAAACGGGGAAGCCATGCGTGAGAGACTCTAATGGCGGAGTCATATGTGTAACCTAAAACAGAGAAGCCATGCGTGAGAGACTCTAATGGCGGAGTCATAAGTGTAAACCTAAAACGGAGAAGCCATGCGTGAGAGACTCTAATGGCAGATCCGTATGTGTAAAACTAACACGGAGAAGCCATGCGTGAGAGACTCAGATGGCGGAGTCATAAGTGTAAACCTAAAACGGAGAAGCCATGCGTGAGAGACTCTAATGGCAGATCCGTATGTGTAAAACTAACACGGAGAAGCCATGCGTGAGAGACTCAGATGGCGGAGTCATATGTGTAAACCTAAAACGGAGAAGCCATGCGTGAGAGACTCAAAAATGTATTTTTTTTTATTTATTTTTCACTATCAACCACTTAAGCAGCTCTCGTATGGGCACAGCTCTGAGTATGAGCATGAAGAGCATGGTATAACGCAGATCACCTGCACGGACTAACTAACATCCTGTGCATCCTATGATCTGCTCCCCCTGACCGAGCCTAGTACTCCTTCCCCTGATCCCTGCCTACCTAACGGCACGGCGGCCCGTGCCAGACTTTATTGAAGATGAGGAGCCTTACCCCCCAGCCGCGTGGGGAGCTCACGCTGCTCCCTGGCAGAATGCACCAGTGCGGGGGAGCCCCCCTCCTCAGCTAGGGCCGACCCACCGCCGGCTGGACACTCGTACCGCGTGGGGAGCAGTGCCACTCCCTGGCAATGTGCACCGGATCAGAGGGAGCCCTTCCTTTACCGGCCCCCGCTGGTTTGAACCGTGTGCCGCGTGAGGAGCCGCACAGCTCCCTGGCATTGTGCGCCGGTGCGGGAGTGCCCCCCCTCACCTAGGGGCTGGTTATTGTGACTGGAACCCGCTGGGAGACTGAAGCCTAACTGGACCTACCTGTGACCGTGAAGGCTGACCTCCCAGCCCGTGGCTGACCCACGCGCGTAGTCGTGACGCAACTACCCGTAGATGCCCACCCAGTGCCTGTAGTTAACGGGAGTGCGACCGAGTCTGTGGATGTTACCGACTAGCCCCTGTAGTCGTGAGGGGACCCTACATCTAGAGTAGCGGTAACGGACCATCGCCTGTAGACGTGGTAGTATTACCTCATGAGTCTGTTGACATGAGACTAATGCCTGCAGTCGTGGCCGGTCTTAATAATGAGTCTGTAGTCGTAACGGATTTGTGCCTGCAGTCGTGGCAGGGCTTTAGAGCGGGTCTGTAGTCGTGACAGACTGAGGCCTGCAGTCGTGGCAGGACTTTATAACGAGTCTGTAGTCGTGACAGACTGATGCCTGCAGTCGTGGCAGGGCTTTATAACGGGTCTGTAGTCGTGACAGACTGATGCCTGCAGTCGTGGCAGGACTTTATAACGAGTCTGTAGTCGTGACAGACTGATGCCTGCAGTCGTGGCAGGGCTTTATAACGGGTCTGTAGTCGTGACAGACTGTTGCCTGCAGTCGTAGCAGGGCTTTAGAGCGGGTCTGTAGTCGTGACAGACTGATGCCTGCAATCGTGGCAGGGCTTTATAATGAGTCTGTAGTCGTGACAGACCTGGCAAAGCAACATTCCTATCTATACCATTATTATTATTATTATTATTATTATTATTTTTTTTTTTTTTCTTTTCCCCCCCACCAAAGGCCACGACTGTAGGCTCCACCCTGTAAGAGATGCGCCAGAGGCCTGGACATAATAGTCCACCATCCCCCGTCCCCCAAGCCTATGCAGGAGAAAAGAGGGGGTTGGCCCCCGCATGCACCACCCCTGACTCACCTGGCGGCCATGACAGCCACGAACCCCACAGTATCGTAAGTTAGCCCACCACCTGTGGACCTGAACAACCAAGAACAGACGTGTGAGTGAGCGCACGCCAGCTGGGCGACACTTCACTCATGCCACCGCTCCCTAGCTAACCACCGGATTATTGTGACTGCGCCCGAACCAACCCCCTGACTGACCGTATGGGCTTACGGGCGGCCCGGCTGCGTGCGCAAAGTGACGTGGCCAGCCCCCCTCCTTGAAGCCCTCTTTATATTTGATCCTTGAACATATTCCAAATTTTATTTAAATATATATATTTTTTTTTTTTTTTTTATACTCCTGCCTTAGTACCTAGCCACTGTGCCTGAGCAGAGGAGCCCTGCACCTGGACTGCAGTACCAGTATGGGCCTGTAGGTGTCGACCATCCCCCGCCCTCTCTCAAGCCAGGACCTGCTGGAGCGCAGCAAGCCAGTGATTCCCTTCTAGGTTAGAATTAACCAGTGAAATCATAACTTGTTATACAGTGCACATGTCTGAGTATCTGCTTATCTCGTCTTGCCTGAGTTTGGCGCAGTAAAGAAGACGAGTTTATTCTGCAGCGGATTCCTAGACATGACTGAAAGTCACATAAGCATGTCCACCTTCACAGCCTCGCTAATTGTAATTACCAGGAGAACGTGCATCAGGATCGGCTGCGAGGGATTTGCGCTCCGCCATGTGGAACATTGCATCCCGTGCCCACCGCTATCGACTATTTGTACAGGGAAAGCCGCGGCGTATTAATCGCCTATAGGTTTCGGCTTCCGTCCCCTGATCCTGCAGCTGGACCTCCGCTTACTGATTGCAGCTAATGAATAGATCCCTGTGTGAGCGGATGGCGTTTTCCTCTACGGCGGAACGTTCTGATACGGGAGTGAGTGATATATAACGCTGCGTCGTGGAGCCGACGGCCGGCGTGACCGATGCTCAGGGTATGCGAGCGGACGTCGTGACCCGTCGCTGCTGAGCCACAGGTGAGGGGTGCCTGCCTGGGGGACGCTGCATGTGGGAGCGGGGGTGCTTAGCGCAGGGCCTGGAGCGGATCGGGGTGCCTGTCTCGGGGTGCCGGAAGCGATCGGGAGTGCGGGCAGTCTCCAGCGCAGCTGGGGACCGGCGGCACGCTCGGCAGCCCCACATGTTATACATAGCGAGACGGGTGTGCAAGCCACCCTGCCTACCTAATCACCGTAGCGACGAGCTCGACGCAGCGGATCCCCCGATCCTCCAGTGACCCATGCCCTTCTCTGCCACCAACCCACAAGTGGGGGGAGGAGGGCCAGGTTTAAATAGTGAACGCCCCGCCTCCCCTCACACAAATGCTGCACTCTTAATTGCCTACCACTAATACACTTCAAGTCTGAAGGTGGAACAACAATCATACTGCTACAGGTGGATCTGGATAGATTGGAGGCTTGGGCAGATAAGTGGCACATGAGGTTTAACACTGACAAATGTAAGGTTATGCACATGGGAACAGTACATACTAAATGGTAAAACACTGGGTAACATGGACATGGAAAAGGACTGTCTTTAGTGGACAACAAACTAACCTGCAAAAAACAGCGTCAGGCAGCTGCTGCCAAGGCCAATAAGAATATGGGTTGCATGAAAAGAGGCATAGATGCACATGACCAGAACATAGTCAGACCAACATGGAGTACTGTGTACAATTTTGGGCACCAATGCACAAGGCAGACATAGCAGAGCTAGAGAAGGTTCAAAGGAGGGCAACTAAAGTAATAACTGGAAAGGCTGGACTACAGTACCCAGAAAGATGGACAAAGTTAGGTTTGTTCAGCTTAGAAAAAAGACGACTAAGAGGAGATTTAATAACTATGTATATGTAACAATCCTTTGGGCAGCCCTCAGTAGGCAGGGTGTATGGAGGTGTTCTCACCTCATTATGACGCAGTGCCTCCACCCAAATCTTGCTTGGAGGTCTATAGGATAGCAGGAGCAGGTCTCCCTCTTCTGCCAGGGGTCGACTTGGGAATCCTCTGCCCAACTCAGTACACACTCATCACAGGAAGGAGTTATCTGATCAACAGATTTATTTGGGAACGGGGGAACAATGGTGAAGAACATAAAGATAATACAATAAAAGGAACAAAGCACAGATTGCAAAGGAAAGCCCCAAGGGGCGGCTATCTGTCACAGTAAGTAGTGATGGTGATCACACACACTCTCCCTTGGAATTAAAGACAGTATGCACTTACCAGCTATTTAGCACTCAGCTTACTATACCCTACTGTCTAGCAACAAGTGCCGTAACAAGTATGTTCATTCAGAACTATATAAAGGCATGACTTGTAAACTGATCCAACGTGACTGCTTTTTAATGTTCTAAAAATTGGAATAGTGGGGGACATTTATGAAGCCCTATATGCCACAATTGTGGTATCTGTGCATGTGTGCACCTTAATTTGCAACTTTTTGAGCTTCTCTGCACTTTTCTGAAGTGGCTTAGCGGAAGGGGGCGTGACTTCGCAACACCACCGTATTTACTATAACCTTCGGCAGAACGTGGCGGAAGTTATAGCTGAAGTCTATGGCGGCCTTTAGCTGGCATAGACTTCACTTTCTGGAGCACAGCAGGGCAGAGGTGCGCCTGATTGATTAGGCTCCATTCACACATCCGCAAATGGGTCTGCATCCGTTCCGCAATTTTTGCGGAACGGGTGCGGACCCATTAATTTCCTATGGGGACGGAATGGATGCGGACAGCACACAGTGTGCTGTCCGCATCCGCATTTGCGAAGCGCGGCCCCGATCTTCGGGTCCGCAGCTCCGCAAAAGATAGAACATGTCCTATTCTTGTCCGCAGCTTGCGGGTGTGTTGCGGATCTGCAATTTGCAGGTCCGCAACACACCACGGACGTGTGAATGGAGCCTTAAGAGGCTTCTGCCTCTTAGTAAATTAGCCGCATCTCACGCCAGTGCAGGGATATCAAGACTGGCGGATGGATCCACCAGTCTTGATATATCTCCCCACTGTGTTTTTTGGAGCTTTGCAGCTCTATCTGTTTTTCTTATTAATTTTGTTTTATTATATCTCTTTAGTCTAGGTCATTGTCTGTGAAATTATATGACATGGTCCCTGAAATGGATATTTCATTGGGCATCTGTGAGCAACCAACTAATGTTTGGTAGGGAAGAAGTAGGTTGCCAGCTAGTTGTACAGCAATCTACGACTTCTCTCCGCTCACGCCAGGTCTAAAAAAGTGGCATGTCATGTGCGGGGAAGGAGAGGGGCCAGCAGACCTGTTGTATTTACCATTTTCTACACCTGTTTTAGTCGTAGAATAAGGTCTAAATGTAAGACAGATAGGAAGCTGTCTTACATTTAGAACTGGTGGAGGATCCGCCGCAGTTATGTAGAGGCCGGCGCCTCTTCATAAAGTCGACTGAACCAGCGCCAGTTTAGGGGTTTATTAAGACCGGCGTCTAAAACGCCGGTCTTAATAAATGTGTCCCATTGAGTCTTAGTATGACTAATTTCACCCAGCACACCTGCCGATCAGCTGTTTGATGAGGAGATGGCGCTCCATGCGAATCTGCTTCCTGTTCAGTACACTACCCGTCTTCTTGGAAGTGCAGTGTAATTACAACTACTTGCTCCATTCACTTGAACGGAGCGAGTACTTGTAGTTACACTACAACTTTAGGCCGGTAAGTTTAACATCTGTCGTGGGTAAACTGTTGAAGGTTTTCTAAGAGATGCTATCTTGTAGTACCTCAATGAAAATAAGCAAATAACACCATATCAGCATGGCTTCATGAGGGATCGGTCATGCCAAACTAATTTAACCAGTTTCTATGAGGAGGTAAGTTCTAGACTTGACAGTGGTGAATCAATGGATGTCGTATATCTGAACTTCTCCAAAGCATTTGACACTGTACCACATAAAAGGCTTGCACAGTAAAATATCAATTTTTGCAGATGACACTAAACTGTGTAAAGTAATTAACATGGAAGAGGACAATATACTGCTACAGATGGAGTTGGATAGATTGGAGGCTTGGGCACAAAAGTGACAGATGAGGTCTAACACTGACAAATGTAAGGTTATGCACATGGGAAGGAATAATGCAAGTCACCCATACATACTAAATGGTAAAACACTCGGTAACACTGACATGGAAAAGGACCTAAGAATTTTAATGAACCGCAAACTAAGCTGTAGAAACCAGTGTCAGGCAGCTGCTGCCAAGGCCAATAAGATAATGGGTTGCATCAAAAGGGACATAGATGCCCGTGATGAGAACATAGTCCTACCACTCTACAAATCATTAGTCAGACCACACATGGAGTACTGTGTACAGTTTTGGGCTCCTGAGAACAAGGCAGACATAGCAGAGCTGGAGAGGGTTCAGAGGAGGGCAACTAAAGTAATAAGTGGAATGGGGCAACTATAGTAGCCTGAAATATTATCAAAATTTGGGTTATTCACTTTAGAAAAAAGACGTCTGAGGGGAGATCTAATAACTGTATAAATATATCAGGGGTCAGTACAGAGATCTATCCCATCATCTCTTTATCCCCAGGACTGTGACGAGGGGACATCTTCTGCGTCTGGAAGAAAGAAGGTTTGTACATAAAAGAGGATTCTTTACGGTAAGAGCAGTGAGAATATGGAACTCTCTGCCTGAGGAGATGGTGATGGTGAGTTCACTAAAAGAATTCAAGAGGGGCCTGGATGTATTTCTGGAGCGTAATAATATTACAGGCTATAGCTACTAGAGATGGGTTGTTGATCCAGGGAGTTATTCTGATTGCCTGATTGGAGTCGGGAAGGAATTTTTTCCCCTAAAGTGAGGAAAATTGGCTTCTACCTCACAGTTTTTTTTTTTTGCCTTCCTCTGGATCAACTTGCAGGATAATAGGCTGAACTGGATGGTCATATGTCTTTTTTCAGCCTTATAAACTATGTTACTATGTTACTATATGTAACAGTTCACTTTGTTCCTGTTGCTGCCAGTGGTTCAATTTGTACTAGTTTTATGTGATTGGTACCCATAGTGTTATAACGTAGTAGCTTTCTGAGTTTTTTTTTTATATAACCAAGACTCAATGTTTAAATTGGGTGTCTGGGATTGTCACGGAACCATGAACCAGACGTACAACAAGAGATAAGTGAAAATAAGAAGGCTTTATTGAAAATAAAGCTGTAAAGCAAAAGTCCAAACGGATGGTGAAACCGAGCAGAGTCTTTGCGAAGCCAGAGGTCAGGAACCAGAAGGGTAGTCAGACGAAGCCAGGATCAGGAACCAGCAGGGTAGTCAGACGAAGCCAGGATCAGGAACCAGCAGGGTAGTCAGACGAAGCCAGGATCAGGAACCAGCAGGGTAGTCAGACGAAGCCAGGATCAGGAACCAGCAGGGTAGTCAGACGAAGCCAGGATCAGGAACCAGAAGCAGCAGCAGTCTTAGAAGCATGTGAACACAAGAGGACCAAGCAAGGAACTGAAGCCACAGACCTCCTATATATATGAGCTAGGCATCCAGCTCCTCCCAGGGGAAGGAGGAGCCGCAGGGTGGAAGGCTACAAGAAACCCAGAAACCAAGATGGCCGCCAGCACATGTCAAACGAAGGAGAGCAGCAAGCAGGTAAGACCATGACAGGGATGCTATGAAGGCATATCAAATAGGCCTTCTGATTAGGAAAGTGCAAAGGGATAAATTTAAGTCCAGGGTTTTTTAAGATAATCTGATTTCAGTGGCTTAATCAGCAGAAAATACCTATATTTTAGACCCCTCGGAGATACATGTGCAGCGTGCTGTGGGGTCGCTTATGAGTGGTAGGATGGGAGTAGTAGTACTCATGGTTATGATGCTCCATGGGCTCGTGCAATGATGGGAAGGGCGCACTGTTCTTATCTTCAGGGCACACTCTGGTTTTGGGTTGAGGACCTGGTTCGTGACGTCAATATTTTTCAGTGTAGCAGTACAAGAAGCAATGATGAGGCAGTTGTACAGCAGAAAAGTTCTTTACTGAAGAATTCAAATGCAAACAAATCAGGACAGTGCTTGGCATGCACAGTCTGACAGTTGGTAAACAAAATGCACTTACCACAGATGTTTCATGGCTGCACAGGTAGTTAATAGGCCCAGTTGTCTGTTTAAGGTAGGCTTCCTCACACTACTTCTCTAGATGACTTGTACTTTAGCATCCAGGCATGAGGTGTAATACTTTTTGTAATGCAAAACAACTAACAGGGTGAACCCTAAATAGCAGGCTAAGTTCTGAAAATCCACACTTACACTGTGGGAGATGTCCAATCTGTGGTGTTTATCCAAGTACCAAAAGAATACTCCTGAACACAGAGCACTGGAGACTTAGTGTCCCTCTTACGACAGCAGTTTTCCAATGACTTTGACTCTACACTCCCTCTTTTCATCTGGCCTGCTACTCCAGTAGATAAAGGTTTGGACTGGCTGATGTTTCACAGAAATACAGTCTCCTCAGGTGGTACAGGTCTCACAGCTGCACAGATAACCATAGGCCAAACCAGTGTCTCTCTAGACGTTTTAGGCAATCTTTCTTATCCTGCACTTCTCTAGCTGACAGTACACACAAGCATCCAGGCACGGGTGTACACTTTACTTAAAGGGGTTGTGTTACTTCAGCAAATTGCATTTATCATGTAGACAAAGTTAATATATTGTCATTATCCATATTGCCTCCTTTGCTGGTTTTAATTATTTTTCTATCACATTATAGACTGCTTGTTTCCACGGTTATGCTTGCACACTATAGGCAAAAGCATTGGCCTCTCTGGTTGCCGGGACCGCGGGAGCGCACATAGGCTGGTGTTTCTATAATGTGCAAGAATGGCCACCATTGCTGGATTGCAGGATGGTCGTAACCATGGAAACGAGCAGTGTAAAATGTGAAGGAAAAATGAATCCAGCCAGCAAAGGATGCAATATGGATAATAATAATACATTAGTAAGTGGCTTGTATTAACTTTCTCTACATAATAAATGCTATTTCGTATATATGGACTTCTCCAAAGCATTTGACACTGTACCACATAAAAGGTTAGTATATAAAATGAGAATGCTCGGACTGGGAGAAAACGTCTGTATGTGGGTAAGTAACTGGCTCAATGATAGAAAACAGAGGGTGGTTATTAACGGTACACACTCAGATTGGGTCACTGTCACTAGTGGGGTACCTCAGGGGTCAGTATTGGGCCCTATTCTCTTCAATATATTTATTAATGATCTTGTAGAAGGCTTGTAAAGTAAAGTATCAATTTTCGCAGATGACACTAAACTCTGTAAAGTAATTTACACTGAAGAGGACAGTATACTACTACAGAGGGATCTGGATAGATTGGATGCTTGGGTAGATAAGTGGCAGATGAGGTTTAACACTGATAAATGTAAGGTTATGCACATGGGAAGGAATAATGCAAATCACCGGTACATACTAAATGATAAAACACTCGGTAACACTGACATGGAAAAGGATCTAGGAATTTTAATAAACAGCAAACTAAGCTGCAAAAACCAGTGTCAGGCAGCTGCTGCCAAGGCCAATAAGATAATGGGTTGCATCAGAAGGGGCATAGATGCCCGTGATAAGAACATAGTCCTACCACTTTACAAATCACTAGTCAGACCACACATGTAGTACTGTGTACAGTTCTGGGCTCCTGTGAACAAGGCAGACATAGCAGAGCTGGAGAGTGTCCAGAGGAGGGCAACTAAAGTAATACCTGGAATGGGGCAACTACAGTACCCTGAAAGATTATCAAAATTAGGTTTATTCACTTTAGAAAAAAGACGACTGAGGGGAGATCTAATTAATATGTATAAATATATCAGGGGTCAGTACAGAGATCTATCCCATCATCTATTTATCCCCAGAACTGTGACTGTGACAAGGGGACTTCCTCTGTGTCTGGAGGAAAGAAGGTTTGTACACAAACATAGAAAAGGATTCTTTACGGTAAGAGCAGTGAGACTATGGAACTCTCTGCCTGAGGAGGTAGTGATGGTGAGTACAATAAAGGAATTCAAGAGGGGCCTGGATGTATTTCTGGAGCGTAATAATATTACAGGCTATGGCTACTAGAAAGGGGTCGTTGATCCAGGGAGTTATTCTGATTGCCTGATTGGAGTCGGGAAGGAATTTTTTATTTCCCTAAAGTGGGGAAAATTGGCTTCTACCTCACAGGTTTTTTTTTTTGCCTTCCTCTGGATCAACTTGCAGGATAACAGGCCGAACTGGATGGACAAATGTCTTTTTTCGGCCTTATGTACTATGTTACTATGTTACTATTTGCTGAAGTGACACAACCCCTTTAAGGCAATGCAATGCAACCAACAGGGCGGTTCTTCCTAACGGCAGGCAAACTTCTCTGCTCTCTTATTTGACAGGTTGCTTATCCATGTTTCCGCCTTGGGATGTGGAGGTACATACAGGTGGGCCAAACTGTATTTGGTGTTTGCTCAGGCATCGGAGGTAACTGCTGAACTCGGATGTTTGTAGACTGCTCACCTCTACAGTACTTGCTCTACACCTCTCTAATAACTGGTCTGCTTTCGGCAGTTGTTCCTTTCTCCTTCAGGCCTCCTCCTGGCTGGTACCTGGGTCCAGGGGTGGCTAGGGTGTCAGCTTCATATCTTTGTGCTTGCTCTAACACTGCGCTGTCTCTGACTTAACTGGTTTAGACTGGATCAACACACTGAACTCTATGTGCTAACTCACTTCTCTCCTTACTGTATATAGAGGGTGACACCAGCCCCATCTAGTGGTGGTAGTGATATATGGCCTATAATTATCATGTGCTTACAGGAATACACAGTGAATAAATACATATCATAATGACAATATGCTTTTGCACTTTGCAGTATACACGACTTCTATGAGCAGGAAGCTGCATTTTCCGTGGCTGGTACTAAGGTCCAGAACAGGCTAAACTGTCAGCTCTCACCTATTGCATCTGTTCTCACTTCTGAGAAATAAATGTAACACTGTGCGCTACCGATGAGTATATAAGATATATTAGAGTAAGCAGCCGACAAACTGAAAAACCATCTACCGCCCAAGCATACAATGCCGCAAAAAACACTATAATGCGTATAGGTCCTACCTTAACGCACGTGTGTTTGTAGCGGTGCAATGTTCTGCAGCGGTCCTCCTCTTGTATTCTCTATGTGGAGCAAGAGAAGTGGATCCAAGGGGAGGGGATGGCCAGCATGGGCTAGTGAGTGTTGGTATATTATAAGTATTGGGAAGCTCGCCCCGGCCGGTGGCAGAGTATTCCCGTTACCTGTGGGTTAGTGCTCACGTCTGAGCCAGTGACGTCACCGCTAGTGAGTTACGGGTTGTAGTGGGGGTCAAACCTCCAACGCGTTTCGAGTACGGGCGGTACTCTTCATCAGGGAACGTTGGCCATCCCCTCCCCTTGGATCCACTTCTCTTGCTCCACATAGAGAATACAAGAGGAGGACCGCTGCAGAACATTGCACCGCTACAAACACACGTGCGTTAAGGTAGGACCTATACGCATTATAGTGTTTTTTGCGGCATTGTATGCTTGGGCGGTAGATGGTTTTTCAGTTTGTCGGCTGCTTACTCTAATATATCTTATATACTCATCGGTAGCGCGCAGTGTTACATTTATTTCTCATATTTGTTATTTGTACAGCTCGCCTGCACAATATCCTCTATAGCAGGCACGGGACTGCTAAAACACCGCTGCGATCTCATATATATGGTGAAGCGCCAGTTGATCATATATCATACACTGTTCTCACTTCTGTCTTAGACTAGATTGACCTGTCTCTACAATGTTCCTCCTCTCTATATAGAGACACCAACTCCATCCAGTGGTAGCTGTGAATATGGCCTATTAATATCCTGAAATACGTAAAGATCCACAGCACTCTTCCATTTGTGCAAAATATTATTTCAAATCAGCAGCATAGTGACAGCGACGTTTCGACCATCTCTGGTCTTTATCAAGCAAAGACCAGAGATGGTCGAAACGTCGCTGTCACTATGCTGCTGATTTAAAAATAAACCAATTTGTATTTTGCACAAATGGAAGAGTGCTGCGGATCTTTACGTATTTCTGGTACACGGCGGGACCCCCAGTCAGGATCTCCACCATCGAGCACCACCTCAACTATCAAGGGTAGATACATTTTTTCCAATTGCTGGACTCTGTAGTGCTGCTTATCTTTTATTGTTTTTCTATTAATATCCTGTGCACTCATATACAGTAAAGGCATATTTTACACAGAAATACATTCTTTTGCACTTTTCAGTGTACTGCTACTGTGTTCTGGGATGCTGCACATGCATATACAGTGCCTTTAAAAAGTATTCATACCTCCTGAAATTTTCCACATTTTTTCACTTTACACCCACAAACATAAATGTATTTTATTGGGATTTTATGTGATAGATCAACACAAAGTAGCAAGTATATGTGAAGTGAAAAGTAAATTATGGTTTTCAATTTTTTTTAAAATAATCGTATAGCAATAGTAGCAATATAATAATCGGGAAAGTGTGGCGTGCATTTCTATTCAGCCCCCTGTACTCTGATGCCCTAAATAAATTCCAATGGACTTAGCTACTTATTACAGATTTTTACTCAGAATACCCTTAAGTCATTTGCTCAGTTACAACAAGAATTTGAATTATTGTGTACCTTTTTTATTATTAGCAAATACAACATGCTATTATATCTCATACTTCTGATCCCATATTGCCTGCAACTCATTAATCATTTTCAGATCTAGTAGTGGGTAAAGGGAGTACTAAAGGAGTAATTTCATTACACTATAGGTGTTTTTTAAAGGCTCACTTAAAGCAGTATCCTATGACCATTAAAGACATTTGAGAGAAAGATATAGGGCTAATTACTACCCTCAAGTATCGGTCAGTGAAACACATTGAGTATCACAAATTTATCTTGAGCACAGAGTGTATTTCACTCCTATTCGTTTAGTTAAAATGGGATACTGCTCTGAGGATCTATGTAATAGATGCCAGGCACCAGGTGCAGGATTGATCCATTTAATGTGGATTTGCCCCAGATAAAGATGATATTGGACAAAAGTGCTACATCTTATATATATGGTCTGTACAACTAAACTAAAAAGAGTTTCATTATTGTGTATTCTTGGGCAAGTGTTGGAAATGCTTGTACAGGAAAATCATTGTTTAGCTATTCTCCGGTTATTTTATTTGGCCCAAGAGCTAATTGCATTCTATTGAAATGGTAGAATATACTGCTAAAGTAATTCTACAGCTACACTTAGAAAAATGTGTATATTTGAAATATAACTGTATCGGGGCGGAGCTGGTGCCTGAGCTGTATGGCTGCATCTCGCTGGGCTGTGTGCATTAACCTGTTGTGGACACCACTACCATAAGCTCAGAGACCTGAGAATGATAAAAATCATGGGGAGCTAGACTTGGGGATCCCAGTCCACTGCCTAAAAGCTCAAATCCAAACACTGGTATGACCAAATACCTGAAGAAACAGACTGGGATGACCATGCCTAAGGATTACAAGATGGTTGCTGGAAGCCGCTCCACAGAAGACACTGCAGAGGGTATGTCTGACGGGGATAGTGAAGGGGAGGAGCCCAAAGAATCCCGCTGCTTGTCCATATCTAAACGCTTTATCAGACAAGCCCTGGAGGGTGCTTTTGGGCACAATCAGATTTAGGGCTCAGGCGTTGTTTGGCTGTACCCATATGCGACCCGCAATGAGTCCACAATCTGGAAGGTTGGTGTGGAATGGAGGCATTGAACATGTTCTATTTTTTTGTGGTGCGGATGGATCACAGACCCATTGAAGTTGAATAGGTCTGGATCCATCGTGGCAGCCTCACGGATGGTGCCCGTGCATTTGGGATCGCAAATTGTTTCCCCCAATGCATGGAACGGCATTAATGAGCCCTTAGCCTAGACGTGCTGACACAGGTAATCCAGCACACAGGCCACCGAGTAGACGTGTTGGATACTGCTCAGGTGGCTATAACACAGTCTCTCTCCCTGTGTTAATCTCACCTTAACTCTCTATATACAGCTCTAGAAGACCAAGAAATTCGTGGCAGGAAGAACAATCTCCGTTTTAGGGGTGTCCCTGAGTCTGAGACAGCGTATCAAGGAATCTGACCCACCCAGAGACATTATTTGTCAATTCTTGTATGTCACCGTAGTTCAAGATCTCTCCCCGTCACACTACAAAAAAGGAGCGCTTTCAAACCCCTCACCGACCTCCTTAGGGATAAAAAGATTCCCGACTGATGGACTTTCCTCTTTGACCTTTTCAATAGTTTCTCTGGCGCATTCTGATATCCTCCTTCTCTGACCTCCAAGAGGAGTACTCTAAGATGGACATCGCATCCCTGGACATCGAGAATTGAGACACTGTGAAGGACCTGTCCACCTTACCAGTTCTTCCTAAATGCCTCAAATGTCGAGGTGGAAGCCTGATCCCAATGAGGATTTCCTAGTCTATTAACTGAGTCTCCTTCCATTTCTCTTCTGAGGCTCTTTTTTCTTCCCCCCTCCTCTGGTTTTTCATACTAGCAGTATGTGTCTACTGACCATGTCCAGTCTCTTCTACCTCACCCTGATGAACCTTCCTCCTTCATTCTTACTCTTACCATGGGGCCGTGCCCTTCTACAGTCCTCTCTTTTCTCCCCCAACATAGGCCCTCATCTACGATCTCAAGGTCCTCCATATACTTCTTATAACACTATAAGGCAGGACTTTTTTCATGTCAAACACCACTTCCCCCACTTTAGGTAGCCTCTTAGGCTTTTCATATTTTTTGCTATCCTACATCTCTTATATTGCTGATTATCATTGTTATGTTTTTTACTTTGTTTTTTCTTCTGTTTTAGGCATGGAACTTTTGAGTGTGGTCTGGTGCATCCTTCTACTACCACGAGACAGGATAAGTACTGCACTCGAAGCCCCTATAGACTTTCATTCCCTCTAATCTGGCAAGATTTATTTACTTCCTCAGCACCCTACTGCATTATGTTTTTTTAATTCCTCATGGCGGATTTTCATATTGTGTCTTACAATGTCAAAAACCTTAGGTCCCCTTCAAAGAGATTCCCAACAAGGTATCACTGTGGGGTTGGTGGAGTTGCCTCGACGGGAGTCAGTATAGGTTTTCGTAAGGACTTTCCTTTTGTTACAAATCACATGTACAGGATCCTGACGGTCATTATATTATTCTGAAAGGCATGGTTGGACAGGCACTATATACATTTGTTAATATTTACGTGCCTATCAATGACCAAATATCCTGGCTACTGTCAGTACTGGCACTAGAGGAGACTCACAGGGAAGGTGTTGTAATTATAGCTGGGGACATTAACGTGGCCCTACAACAACATTTTGATACTTCTAAACATTCCCCTTTCCCTGCTAGAGCACTTAGGGCTTTAAATGCCAGATTAATCGACATGGGTCTGGTCAATGTTTGGCGTTTATTCAACCCTTACCTGATCAATTATTCTTTTTATTCAGCAGCAGGTACTGCAACTCTTACTGCAGAATAGACTATATATTTATATCCAAGGAAAGTCTGCAACTTGGAAGTGCAACCCTGTTTGACCAGTCCCCCATTCACTGTGTTTTCCGTCCTGCCTCCAAACGAGATAAGACTATAAACTGGAGACTCAACAAATCCCTGCTGGGAAATGACAAACATAAAAAACACATTGCCTCCCTACTTAAGTATTACTTTTCTGTTAATAATACTCAGGATCTATCTCCTAAAGTTCTATGGGATGCTCATAAAGTGTACATAAGAGGGCTCCTTATCAGCCTTTGTTCCTTCTTGAGGAAAGAAGCTGGAACACGTACCTCCTCTATTTTGGCTCAAATCCATACATTAGAGAAACTACATAAACAATCCTACATAAAAAACTCATAAATAATTCAAACAAACAATCTTTCCTCACAACAAAAATTGTTTTCCCGTAGCAATAAGGCATCAAAATTTATGATGGCCCATATTAAACGGGGAAGACACTCTAGATTGGTCCAATGTATTATTTCCCAACAAGGCAAGCAGCTTTTTAGGTCTGAAGACATTGCCGAACAGTTCAGACCCTCCCCTGATACTGAAGACCCATCTGTAGGTAGAGAACATGCAGTATCCCACTACATGTGAAAAGGAGACACTTCAAACCTTTGTATATGTCATCTTATGCCATTGTATATTTTCTCTTGTAATAGCTGCAAATTCCTCACAACAGGCTGGTAACTGCATTTATACACTTTTACCACTAGGTGTAGCTGTTATATCATTTATATAGGACAGATCAGTCACAGGAAGTTAGTTAAGGCTACTTTCACACTCGCATCTGGTGCGGATCCGTCATGGATTTGCACAGACAGATCCGCACCGATAATACAATCGCATGCATCCGTTCAGAAAGGATCCGTTTGTATTATCTTTAACATTGCCAAAACTGATCCGCCTTGGGCACCATTGAAAGTCAATGGGGGATGGATCCGTTTTCTATTGTGCCATATTGTCAGTGAAAATGGATCCGTCCCCATAAACTTACATTGTGAGTCAGGACGGATCTGTTTGCCTTCGCATCGTCAGGCGGACACTAAAAACGCTGCAAGCCGCGTTTTGGTGTCCGCATCCGGAGCGGAATGAAGGCGGAATGGAGGCAAACTGATGCCTTATGAAATGATCCTTATCTATTCAGAATGCATTAGGGCAAAACTGATTCATTTTGGACCGCTTGTGAGAGCCCTGAAATGGATCTCACAAACGGAAACCAATACGCCAGTGTGAAAGTAGCCTAAGAGTTGAGAGTTGAGTTGTGAGTTGTGAGGAGGTTATGAGAGAAGAGTATGTAACTTAAGCTTTGTGCCCCTGGGTACCACCCAGGAGAAAGGAAAGATATATTGGAAATTAAGCCCAGTGATCCCTTCTTTTTGTAGTGCCACTGTCCTGGAGTCAGAGATGAAGTGGATTAAGTGTTCAAATAATGGAGCAGATGAGTAATGCCTGCCGTTAGGGAGACCACCCTGTTGGTTGCCAAATGCTAGTTCAGAAGATCCAAAGTACCAAAAGGCTGAAGTTTCAGAGCAAGTTGAGCAAAATAAGGAAAGTATTACCCACTCTAACAGATTGAGTTGGAACCTGCAGTTTACCACTGTCCCACCGTGCTTGTTGTCTGGAGTTGCAGCTTACCTTCATCTTATGTACCAAGGCATTGCTTGCGTGGATGCTATTTACCTCAAGGCAAATATTTCAAGTAAAAATCTTGTTGGTTCAACTCCTGACTCTCTCCTTACTCTACACCATCTCTCATTGCACCATACGGTGCTGGTATCACAAACACAAGGGACCCTGACTCCAAGGCACCCAAAGCACCTACACCACCAAGGGCACCTCAACCACCATCTGGCTGGGATCCCTGGACAAATAGAGAGTCCCCCGAAGGATTTTGGGCCGTCCTTCCCTTCACTGCACGCCAGCCCAGGGAGGTACAGAACAGTGACTAATACTACTACCCCCATTGGCTCACCATACACTACACTGACATTGCCCCTGCGGTCCGGTCGCTGCATACATTTCATTCATGGCTTCCTTGATTGATCTCTGCTATGAAATCTTCTCCTAAGGGGAAATGCCCTGGGCCTGACGGCCTTTCTATCTCTTATTACTCCACCTATTCTTTTTCAAGTTTTCCTTCCTATTTGCAATCTAACTTTGCAGGACCAACCATTATCAACTGATATGAGATCTTTGATTTTGATAATTCCTAAGGAAGGTAGGGACCTGACTTCCTAAGCTAATTATTGTCCCATTTCATTATTAAATATTTATCTCAAACTGTTAGCTAAAATGTTGGCTACCAGATTGCAAGCTTTCTTACCCAACCTTGTTCATGCTGACCAGGTTCATTTTATCAAAGGTCGAGGGGGAAGGGAAAACCACTAAAATATTGAATGCCCTGTGCTATTCTTCTCACAAATCAGTTTCTCCTAGAGGGCATTCAATAGAATAGATTGATCCTTTATTAGACATACCCTACTTAAATTTTGCTTTCCTATCCCACATATCAATGCAATTTTTGCTATATATACACTGTGAGGACTCGCTCTGGTAGGCAGGTCCGCGGACACAGTAAAGAGGCAACAAGAAAGTCTTTAACCTAAACAGTTCAGTGTTTATTCACACTTGGCAAGTTAACAAAATATAAACAAAGTCACCTTGGTTTAAATCCTGGTGTTCACTTCACACCATGCTGCGGGTACCGCATAAAGAATCCCAGTACTGGATGTTGTTCCCTTGTCCTCCCAGACAGGTCACAGGCATGCATCCAGCTACAGCCCCACACACAGACACAGCCTCAGATCCCAATACAGAGATCCCGTCTGCATGAACCCAGCTGCCTTTCAGCTAGGTGTTGTCAAAACCAAAACCGGCAACTTTTTATTGCCGTTTAAATTTAACATACCCTCCTCCAGTAGTATGCTTTTGCATTAACTTAAAAAAAAGGCTCTTCACTTGGTTAAGGCCATGCCAAATCTAAACACATTCTCTTGGTTTGAAAAACTGACTGCTTTTACTCAATACTAGAGATGAACGAATTTCTCAAAAATTCGATTTGGACGGTTTGTTGAATTTCCCAAAAAGATTTGATTTGATCTGAATTTATTTGTGACAAATTGCCTTAAAAACAGCTATTTCTTGGCTGCAGAGAGCCTGTATAGTGGTATAGAACACTGTGCATTGCAGAGACATGCATATGGAGTCTGCTGTGCTAGTAAAACAGTACTGTGAGTCAGTATGACATGCAGATGACAGGTGTCACTCTTAGAATCACTTCACACTTCACTTATTTGGTCAGTTACGGGGCCAAAACTCAGTGTGAAATCAGCTTTGCAGGTCAATGTTAGCGTCAATGTTAGCGACTTTGGATGTAAGTTCCCTCTATACAGTTATTAACCATAATCAGGGAATACAAGCATTGAGGAGTCAATTAAAAATACATAGTGATCTCCCTGAGAAACAAATAGACTTCATAGCAGAAGGGGTAAAATTTATTCTAACCCACAACTATTTTGCTTATAAACTAGATTATTATCTCCAGACTAGAGGAACTGCCATGGGTACCAGGTTTGCCCCCAGCTATGCAAACTTATTCATGGCGCAGTGGGAATGTGAGGAGATTCTGCCCAGGTTGGGGGCAAGCCTGGTACTCTGGCATAGGTTTATTGATGATATCCTATTTATCTGGAAAGGTACGAGGGATGATCTGAATATATTTCTTTCAGATATTGACACCAATGCATACAATTTAAAATTTTCTGCCAATATAAATATGGAGAGAATAGAATTTTTAGATTTACTAATTAGAGTGCAGAATAACCAGCTAATATGCAGTACATATCAAAAAGAGGTATCTCGAAACAGTTACATACTGTTTTCAAGCTGCCATCTACCAAGATGGTTGCTTGAAGTCCCGATGGGTCAATTTAAACGCATAAAAAGAAACTGTACAGATGTAACTGATTTTGAGAAAGAGGCCGAAATTATGAAGAAACGTTTTCTAGATAAGAATTACCCAAGCAATGTATTGGATAAGGCACTCACAAAAGTTAAAACTATACATAGGGAGACTTTCTTTATGGAAAAAATAAAAGATGTTAGAAAAGAAGAAGAACAAGATCAATTGAGAAGAATAATATTACCCTTCAACAAACAACACAAACAGATAGAAGGAATAGTGAGAAAGCACTGGCATCATCTGTTGAATGACAGACTAATAGGCCCTTTGGTCAGTAATGGTCCTCAAATAACATACACAAGAGCTCAGAATTTATCTTTAAAGGTGGCACCAACAGTTATAGACAAAAAGAACAAATTATCTATGCAAGGTTGGTTGAATTTGAGTGGCTTCTACAAATGTGGGAAATGTGGGATATGCAAACTAACATCGTTTCCTAGAAAGACCACCGAAATTCAATCCCGGGTAAACTCCTTTACATGGAAAATAAGGGAGTTTCTGACCTGTAGCTCTAGCAACATTCTGTATATGATAGAGTGCCAGTGCAAGAAACAATACATTGGGAGGACAAAACGTACACTAAAAAAAAGACTGTCAGAACACATCACAAATATAAAAAACGGCTATGAAAAGCACTCTCTCTCATTACATTACAAAGAACATCATAATAAAAATCCTGAAGGTATGGTCTTCGTAGCCTTTGAAAAAGTGGATGTGCACTGGAGAGGAGGAGACCATATTGCCAGGATGTCAAGGCAGGAATCTAGACGAATTTTTGATTTTGAAACACTCCTTCCACGAGGACTCAATTCAGACTTTGAGTTGTTCGGTTTCCTGTAGATGTTGGTGGGGGGTGCCCACCTCTGATGGGAAATCCTGAGGTTTGCTGTTTAGCGGCACTGGGATCTCCCCTCGGAGTTCGGCTCCCTCCACATAAACAACTATCAATATCTCCTAATACTCCAGAATACCGAATAACTTAATGGATAGAAGAGGCAAATATCCCATAAAAATAAAATAAAAATAAAAATAATAAGAACAAAAATTGAATTATTCAACAATATCCTTTAAGATTGATGAATTTTGTTCCCAAGTGATGAGGGATAACAGGAATAGACATGAGAAAGTGGAATCTGCAATAAAAAAAAAAAAAAAAAAAAAAAAAACGCACCAAAAACGCATTAAAAACGCATACGCGTTTTTTGGAGTTAGATGCGTTTTTTTGTTTTTTTGATACGATTGGAGGAACCCTATATATGGGAACATTATACAATATGAATATGAAATTTTAAATAACAGGAAGATTTTAAAACAATAAGAAAACATATAAAAATATATATATACATATATATAAAAATAAAGGTTGTCTGAAAATAAGGAATACTGACTTTTTGTGCCTTAAATTAAATATTTTAATGCATTATTTTAACTTTATTAAGAATATAAGTTGTAATAAAAGTAAAACTGTCTATAGAGATATATATGTAACACTATGCACTGAGGATAAGGCAAATTGCCCAATTAGAGGATAATTCATTCATGCTGGGTGTAGGGTGGGGTTTGTGAACACTGGAGCATATAAAGAAGAGGGTAGTAGCACTTGCAATATAGCCACTGAGGAAGAGGGAGACCCCTCGAAACGCGTCTGGCTGGTCCTGCAAGCTACAAATTACCCACCCTAACCCGAGGAAAGAGACCTATACATCGTTGGTCAATACAAGCACATTGTTGGTGATCTGGATACCAGTGAAAGCGAAACTGGTTAGACTTATCGCGAGACTACGCGATCCCTGCACATTACTTCCTGGAAGGCGACACGCAAAGACATCACGTGGAACGCCGAGACCGGAGGGCAGTAAGCAGTGAATTTAAAGTACTGGATCCCACATCGTGACATAAAGGATCCAGCGACCATTGGCAGCATAAATCACACTGGCATTCTAAAAGGGCAAGGTAAGAGGGTTCACGGATAGGGGGACGCCCCATTCATAAAACCCGTCTACTTCAATATATACTGAACCCTGAGTGCGGACTTTGTATGCTGGTGAAACCGGATGGTTCACATCTCTATATTAGCGCTACATTAGTTGCTACATCAATCTATATGGACACAATTATCACCTAAGAAGACACATGCAAGTTCTTTACAGCTGCTCATTCAGCAGTTTTTTTCACTTTTGAATAACCCTTCATTCACAGGTATTAATCCTTATACGGGACATTTCTGTCACAGATTTTTGATCTTATTTATCATACATAGTATCACTTTTTTTCTTTTTCTTTTATTAATCCATCATATTGAAGCAACTCTTCTGAAATATATCGCTATAATATTTGTATTTTGCGCAACAGAGCGGATGTGATATAATATATGTGCCAACCCCAGTGCATATTATGATACATTGCATTTTATTTTTTATGTGATATTTTATGTGATATTTTATATAAACATTCTACTATAGACATACCAGCTGGTGAGTGCCTGTTTTTATTTTTATTTTTGCATTTGAAGTACATTTGTTACATTGGATGAACGGGTGAGACATCCAAAAAACAGAGCACCTTAACCACGCTAACAGATAAGGGTGAGCCACGATATAATTATACTTTACCAATGTTAGCGTCAGTTATAAAAAACCCTGCAGTGGCCCAAGATTCTACTATAGAGTGAAGAAGAGCACTCCTTTTTATACCTCGTCAGCATGAGGAGTCAACACATTGGCCCAGTCAGAGTGGTGAGGGTGGCAACAGCATGAGGAGTCAAAACAGTGGCCCAGACACAGAGTGGTGAGGGTGGCAACGGCATAAGGAGTCCACACAGTGGCCCAGTCAGAGTGGTGAGGGTGGGAATCGCATGAGTCATTAAAACAATATCCCAGTCACAGAGTGGTTAGGGTGGGAATCGCATGAGTCATCAACGCAGTGGCCCAGTCACAGAGTGGGACATGCTGATGTCCTCCGACGGCTTGATGAGAAATTCCCACACCACCGAGTACAGCATTTTCCTCCCATCACTTCGTGCTGACTGCCTGCTACTGCTGCCTCCGTGAGCCTTCTTTTTCAGCTGTCATAAGACTATGAAAATTAATAGATTTTATTGGTTTTCTATTGGTTTTATAGTCTTATGACAAGACAAATATTCTTGTCAGAAGACTATGAAACCAATAGAGGTCGCTATTGAGTTATGAACAGCGCCCTCTATTGGTTTCATAGTCTTATGACAAGACTATTAGTCTTGTCATAAGACTATGCAACCAATAGATGGCGCTGTTCATCTTGTGGGGCGCTAGTAAGTGCTCAACACTGCTCAACATAGTCCACACACCGTGTAGCACTCAGCCTATACTAGCCTGTGCTAACACTTAGGTGTATATCGGATTGCTGTTATCATTCACACATCTTCTAACACTTTATATGCAGTAATATAAGCTTGCCAGGGTGTATCTGAGGACTATTGCCCTACTTGTAATGACTCATGAACAGCGCCATCTATTGGTTTCATAGTCTTATGACAAGACTATGAATCCAATAGAAGGCGCTGTTCATGAGTAGTGTAAATCACGAATATTCTAATTGCAAATTTTCCATGCAAAAGGCTACACTAATAGTCTTGTCATAAGACTCATAGTCTAATAGACTATTAGTCTTGTCATAAGACTATGAAACCAATAGATGGTGCTCTTCATGAGTAGTGTAGATCACAAATTTTCCATGCAAATGATTTTTCAGCGGAAAAACAAGGCAGATTCTGCTCATTTGCATGTCTTTCCCATATGCCCATGTTTATGCAAATGAGTTTATACATGACAAAACTGTATAGAAAGGTTATTGAATATTATGTTAGGACAATCAGAAAACTTTTTGTCACCCTAATGATATTGATCTAGGTGTGCAGGTCCACCCAAGCCATCCAACAGATCTGAAGTAACTTTGAGGCTTACTGGCTCTCAGTCAGATGAGAGCTGGTTCGGAATGTCTCATGGATAGATTGATGGCTTGCACATACCTGGCTTTTGGCATATAGCCTTTGTGAGGTTGTCTATTGTACGTCGTAGATAATAGGAATCCAAGACGCATCCAGCTATCCTCTTAGTGCTGTTTCCAAACCATTTTGATGGGGTTTCCATCAATTTCTAACCTTTTTTTGTGAACCAGACACCCTCTTCTCTTCCAAGCAGGGGGTGCCTGAGGGTCTCCCATTGACTTCCATTGTGCTCGGGTGCTCGGTAGAGCACACGAGCATACCGATGTGTTTGGCCAGAGCACACGAGCACTTTGGTGCTCGATCAACACTATAGATCAACTAAATACACCCTAAAACTAGTTTTATCAGACCACACTTTCAGTACAGAAGCAAGGCTGAATGGAAGTAGTTATATATAAACTAAATACACCCTAAAACTGTTTGCATCAGAGCACACTTTCAGTACAGAAGCAAGGGTGAATAAAAGTACTTTATATATATATATATATGAAATAAATACACTGCAAAACTGGTTGTATCAGGCAGCAAATTCACCCCAGAAGAAAGGAAGAATGGAAGTAGTTAAATATCAACTAAATACGCCTCAAAACTGGTTGTATCAGACAGCACTTTCAACCCAATAACAGAAGCTAGGATTAATGGAATTACTGATGTTTTAAAGAATGCAAAGAACCTAAAATCTGTAGTAGTAGATCTCTTTTAGTAACCCCAATTAGTGCAGCAAGGTGTAATAAAATACCTCCTAATACCCAGGCTTTACACTCTCCTATTGGTCTCTGCTCTCTCCGTACAGTGTGTATAATGCCTCCCTATCTTTTCCTTACACTATAAATAAAGTCTTTCCTAAACACTGTCCCTAGCGCCTATAACATCTATCCCTGCACTAAGTTCAGTGTAAAATGGAGGAGACCGAGCAGGCTGAGACTTTTTATAGGGCTGTGATATCACAGGGGCTGGCTAGCTGCTGATTGGCTGGTTGGCTGCATGCATGGCATTGTGAGTGATCCCTTGTTTCTGAGCTTCTTACTTCCTTGTTCTAACATGTGCAGCAACCATTTTAGAAAAAATGTTATTCGGCAAGGGGCAGATCCAGAATCCATACCCAAGCTTCCTCTTGGGGCTGTCCCAGAGTTTATTAATTTCATCACTTTCATCCATACCCATACTGGGTATACAGAGCATAAAATTACATTAAATAACATGACAAGTAATAAACGGCAAACAACTTGCAAGTACAACCTGCTCTGGAGTACTGTATTTACTTAAATTTTAATAAAAATGCATCTGACAAAAACAAAAAGCAAAACATTGCACTTAAAGGTGTATTCTAGTTTTAACAAATAAAGGTTTCAGTGAAAAGTTCTGCAGTTTTGTATTATACTTTAAGTGTCAATTATTCCTGGTATTCAAGATCTCTGCTTTCATAAATGTATGGGAACCTTTATTAATTACTTCCAGAGAATTAATATCTGTCCTGATCATGTGATGATCACACAGGTGCATAGCTTGTTACAAAACAGTTATCACAGCTGTGCCTTGTAATCAGCTATGGAGCTGTGTGAGTATCACATGACCAGGACACTACAAACACCTCTCCAATTCTATTCACTATGCCAAAAATACTCATTACTTGCAGAAACTGTAAGACCCATTTGCAATTATTCTTACTTAAAGGGGTTCTATACCTTTTTCGTACTGATGACCTATCCCCTACGTAGCGCCACTGCCTTCTCGCCGCTTCTAGCAGGCTAGTGAAGTGAATGGGGCTGAGCTGCGCCCAGGCCATGTGAAATAGTCGTGACATCACTGCGAGCACCGCTGCCTTCTCAAGCAGCTGATAAATGGGGCCCCCAGATATCGGACCCCCGCTGATTAGATGCTGATGACCTCTTCAAAGGATAGGTCATCATTAACAAAAAGGTATTGGAGCAGTTACGTGAGGGCACACACATGCGGTGAACATGCTCCAGACAGCTCAGATCACCAGTAGAGAAGATTGCTTGATCCACTGAAAAGTATGATCAACTCCCACAGTTTTTTTTTGCCTGCTATCCAGAAACAGGTGATACCTCCATTACACACTTCTAACTCTGCCTGGACCATTTCTAGGCGCTTAGCAGAAGGAGATTTGGTGTAATGGCACTAACAGCTCAATGATATGTACAGGACATCCTGGAGCCACATGTTGCCTATCATGGCAAGATTTCCAACTGGCATTTCTCAGTAGGATAAGGCTCATCCACACCAACATCAAGGGTATCCCAAGAATTTCTCTGCCAGTTTGCAACACTTTCTTGGCCTGCCCGGTCTCCAGATTTAATGCCATTTGAGCATTTATGGGACCAGCTGGGACACCAGCTTTGCTGGGCCACCTTACGATGTGCAGGATCTACAGGCCCAGCTGCAACATCTGTGGGCAAATGTGCCACAAGATGCCATACTGAACATGTATGCCTCCCTGCCCAATCTATAAAGTGTACATCCAGGACAAAAAGCTTAGGCTTCTTTCTTTTCTTCTTTTATTAGATGTATCATAAATATATAGCATACTTTCATATAAAGTCCATATGTTCCATCATAGTTCATCCAAACTGGAAATGCCTTAGGAAATATTTATAGAGGAAAAGAAAAAAGCATAAGCTTTTTGTCCTGAATGTATACTTTATAGTGTGGTTGATATGGAGGAGTGGAGCTCCATTTGTATTAGGGCATAATTTGCCACATTTTGTTTTTTTCTGCCTCCATGCCCAACCATATTCCATCTTGTATCCAGGCTAAAGACAGCCCAACAGGATACGAGAGCTTTCTTTAAACTTAAACTTGTCCTTTCGCTCTAATATTGTAATCATTTACATCAGGCATGCTCCACCTGCGGCCCTCCAGCTGTTGTAAAACTACAACTCCCACAATGCCCTGCTGTAAGCTGATAGCTGAAGGCTGATAGTTGTAGTTTTGCAACAGCTGGAGGGCTGCAGGTTGAGCATGATTGACTTACATGTATCATCATTACATTCACACATAGAAAGTTTCATTTGATTCCAACAACTCCTTTTTGGTGCATTATTTTTTTGGTCAATGAGTGTAATTAAGTACTATTAATATAAATGTCAATGAGCCCATAGCCTTGATGTTCTACATCTGCAACCTACATTCCTGTAAAATAGATTCATTTTCAGTTCAAGTGGGACATTAGGCATCATCCTAATCCATGGGTCCCACACAGCTCATTGACTGCTTACCTCTGTGCCCTTGATATTCACAAACATGAAGGGATTTAAATCTCAGTTTCAGCACAGGTGGCTTATTCAGAAGAGCTGACCTGGTAATTATCTGTATGTGCTCATAGGACTAACTGTAAAATCTGGTCTTTTTACAGCCAGCATACATCAGAGGTGAGAAGAACATAAAACCAAAAGTGCAGAATCAGATGTTTCATAGGATGAAAAAGGTCTTGTCAGCATATATTGTGAACCTGATGATTTCGGGGAATGGGCACTTGTACAAATGCGAAAATGTAGTCAGTTCATTAGAACAATTATAGTATTATTATAAAACAAATAGGGTGTCATTTACTTTGCGGAAATACGCATAACCGTTGTGCCGCTATGCGCCACTTCGCCCTGCTCATGTCAGGTCTAAAATTGCAGGCGTGGTGTCAGTTTAGGGCTTTATTAAAGGGGTTGTCCGGGTTCAGAGCTGAACCCGGACATACCCATAATTTCACCCAGGCAACTCCCCTGATGCGCTCCCTTGCCCTGCTCTGGATCGCGCAGGGCAAGGGCTATTTTATTTACAATAACACACTGCCGGGCAGAGGCTTCCACCCAGCAGTGTGTTCGATGACGTCACCGGCTCTGATGGGTGGGCTTTAGCGCTGCCCTAGCTGTTTTACATGCTAGGGCAGCGCTAAAGCCCGCCCATCAGTGCAGATGTTTGGAGAGTCCAGTACGTCACTGGAACTCCAGAAAATGCCTTTGCCCTGCGTGATTTAGCCAGGGGGGCTGCCTGGGTGGAAATGGGGATATGTTCGGGTTCAGCTCTGAACCCAGACAACCCCTTTAAGACTGGCATCTAATAAATGTGTCTTTATAAATGTGACCCATATTGTTTAATTTTTGCAGCACTTTTGTATGGCACATACTTGTAAAGAGACTTGTAGATCAAAGCAAAAGTCCACCTTTGTTTTAGGCTTCATGCACATGGCCATGTCTGTATTTTGGTCCACAAAAAACAAAAATGTCTAATATGGTTACCTTCTATTTGTGCATTCTTCATTTTTACTTCACATCAATAAAAAGGACTATTCTTGACCACAATAGGGTCTAGAATGTTTTATAATTTTGGGAATGGACACACTGACCCGCAAAAATTACAGATGTGTATATGGCCTTATAGAAATGAATGGATCAGCATGCTTTCTGCAATAGTTGAAGATAGCACACGGATGACAAATACAGTCATGTGCAAGAAACCTTACATAAAAAAATGCACCTACAGCCGAATACTTAACTTGAAGCTCCTGAGCCCCAGTGCAGGCTCATCCACGTGCTATATGCCACTTATAATACTTGAGATCCAGGTGAAATCACTACCTCTGCACCCCCTATAACTACACCTTTGTATATAGCAATAAACCCTTACTATCTGCACAGTCACTGTTAGGACCAAGAGCAATTTAGGCAATTTCTGGAAAGTGTAGCAATGTGATTATATGCTCTGTATGGCCTATAGATGTCTCACTACATCTATAATGTATCTTCTGTTATTAGCCAGATCCACAGACCAGTTCCTGCGAGTAGTTGCCTTTTTCTGAATGTGATCTCAGCCATTTTTACTCTTATATGAATGAGAAGCCAGAAAAAAATGGGACATTTGGGTAAGAAAAAGAAATTTAGGCAGGAAGACGTTATTAGGAAATATGTGAACCTTAACCTGTTGGGGACACACAACGTACCGGTACGTCATGACGTCCTGGTACTTAAGGACACATGACGTACTGGTACGTCATGTGTAGTTTCGATCACCGCCGTGCGGTGGGCGGTGATCGGCACTGGGTGCCTGCTCAAATCATTGTATAATATAAAGTACACCGAGCCTGACATGGTATGTTTGGCTAACCCTACGTTCCTCCCCTCTTGGTAGGAGGGAGCTTTTCCTGCTTCCTGCCAGGAGGGCAGTTCTAGTCTAGATAGTGATGAGTAAGGTAGCATGTTCTACTGCTCCAAGGGTCTTAGGGACCAGGATTAGAGCCATTTCTTCTGTGAGACTACTACTCCAGAGAAACTGCAAGAATATAAAACTCCTGATATCAGAAACATTACAGCATTTATATTCAGCAGAGTGATCAGCAAGCCACAGCTATACAAACCCTGCTGCAGGTAAGGGACTACAGCTCAGACTCCCATCACCTACAGAAGATCACATCCAGGCCAGACCAATTGGAAAGTCTGTATTACACAGTGGACACCCACAGCAACAAGTTTCAGTACACATCTGTAAGCCAGAGGTTCAGGAGAGAAACATCAGCAAGATAGTACACCAGAGGTGCCATTATCTGCCCCTTTGCCAGCCACTATACCTCATCATCTGGGAAGAGGATATACTGCTGGATATACTACAACTCCTATTTTGCACTAAGTAAAGAGATACTTCTAGCCTGATTACTTATACCACTTTTTCACTGCACTGAACCCCAGGAAGCCATGACCTAAGGTTGTATACCGTGACACATCATCTCATCAGGGCCACTACTACTCTTCCATCCTCTGCACTTGCTCCCCAGGGGCTCACTGCACATAGCTGCAGAAGAAAGGAAGCCACATATTGTCCATTGAAATAGCACAGACAAGCAAAGATGCCCGTAAGCAGAGTTGAACTTTGCAGTGGCTTTGACTTATAATGGGATATGTGCCCTCTTAAGACATATGAAATGGGGTACTCAGAATGTTATTCATTATATGAACATTTAGCACAGTTAAAATTACAAATCCATGTTTTGTAAGTTTTCTTACACAGTTCCCTGGTAATTAACAGCTGTCCATAGGGAGTCCCACTGTACTATGCAGATGGATTGTTACAAAAAAATTTACACTGGGTTGCAATTAACTTTCTTTACAGAAGAAGACATGGAAAAAACATGTTAAAGTAAATTTTAAAGTAACTTCAACTATGACAACTATGACAAACTAGATGGAACTAGGGCTGCAATAAATTATTATTTTAGTAATCGAGTATTCTATTGAATATCTTTTATGATTAATCGAGTAATCTAATAAGAAAAAATGAATTAATAGACTGTTTTTATTTATAAAAACTCATCAGACCCCCTGCCATCAGTCCCCAACACCCTTCGTTCCCCCCTGTGTGATCAGACCAAGTGCATTAGTTCCCCCAGTGCCATCAGCTCCACTAACCCCCAGTGCCATCAGCCCCCCCCAGTGCCATCAGCCCCCCCCCAGTGCCATTATCTCCATTCCCTCAGCGCCTTCAGCTCTCTCCCACCCCAGTGCCATCAGCTCCATTCCCCCAGTGCCTTCAGCTGTCCCCCATCCCGGTGCCTTCAGCTGCACTGCCCAAGTGCCATCAGCGCCTCCATGCCATCCATTGCCATGTCCCCCACTCCCCCAGTGCCATCAGATCAGCCCCTCCATGTCCCCCACTCCCCCAGTGCCATCAGATCAGAGCCTCCATGTCCCCCACTCCCCCAGTGCCATCAGATCAGCCCCTCCATGTCCCCCACTCCCCCAGTGCCATCATAACAGCCCCTCTATGTCCCCCAGTGCCATCAGATCAGCCCCTCCATGTCCCTCAGTGCCATCAGATCAGCCCCTCTATGTCCCCCAGTGCCATCAGATCAGCCCCTTCATGTCCCCCACTGCCATCTGCCCCTCCATGCCATCCATTTGTCACGAGGGTGTCAAGAGCCACGTCTGACTCCGTTCTACCCGGGGTCAGGAAGTCGCAGCGGGTGGCTGCGCGCTCTATGTATAAAGATAGTGCTGTTTCATAATGGTAGCTTTCTGGGTTTGCCTTGCAACCCTTTTTGGCTCACTCAGGGATCCGTAGCTTCTCCTCCTCAGCTGTTTCTTGTCCAGCAATCCCAACCTCCTTATATTCCCATCTCCCACTTCTCTGGTTGCCAGATATAGAGCTTCCTGCCTGGACTTCTATACTGACCCACTGGAGCTGTGTAGCTGTGATTCCTGGTTGTTGTTCCAGAGTGTTACCCTCCGGATCCCTGTTGGGCCTTCGTGGTCTGCTGTTGTCGCTCACCTGGGATTATATGTTTGTCTGTATTGTCTGTCCTCTCCTTGGTGTTTTCCTTTAGTGTCAGTGGTGCGGACTAGTGATCCCACCGCCCTGTTCACTACGTAGGGCTCATCTCAGGGAAAGCCAGGGTTTAGGCACGTGATCGGCGTACGGGTGAGAAACCCGTCTAGGGACGTCAGGGCAGTCAGGTGCCAGCCTCAAGGTGAGTTAGGGGTCACCACCTTTCCCTCTCCCTTGGACAGGCCCTTCCCATTTCCCTCCCTTTGCGTCACGTATGTGATCGGCACGCCGGTCATGACACCATTGCCAGTTGTCCCCCTTCAGTGCCATGTCCCCAGCGCCAGTGAAATAAAATACTTACCTTTCCTGTGGGGGGGCTGGCGCTCCACAGCTCCTTACTCTTCTTCTCCGTGCGCTGCACTGGATCCTGACATCACACAGTGTCGGGTCATAGTGCGCACTTACGTGCACTATGACCTGACAATGTGTCAGGATCCAGTGCAGCACGGTACAGGCCGGCGGGTGACCACGGATCAGTAATTAATAGCAAACGCTTCACTCCCGCGCCATGGTCACATGACACAAATGAATCCTCGATGCAAAAAATTAGCATTGATTATTTTTTTGTGTCTAATTACTCGATTCAATTGAGTAATCATTTCAGCCCTACATGGAACATACATATGTATAGAACAGTCCCACAACAGCATTCAGGAAAATATAATGCTAAAACAGTCTTACCAGCTATGCAATCACTATTGAGTGAGCTGAGGACAGCTTCAGAATAATATAGTGCTTAAAGAGTAAGGCCGAATGCACACGGCCGTGGAACACGGACGTGAGCGGTCCGTGGTATCCCGGCCTGGCATCCTGCTGACAGCAGGAGCGCACAGCGTCATTGGTTGCTATGACGCCGTGCACTTCATGCCGCCGCTGCACTACAGTAATATACTCGTATGATCTATACGAATGTATTACTGTAGTGCAGCGGCGGCATGAAGCGCACGGCATCATAGCAACCAATGACGCTGTGCGATCCTGCTGTCAGCAGGATGCCAGGCCGGGATACCACGGACCGCTCACGTCCGTGTTCCACGGCCGTGTGCATTCGGCCTAACTAAACCTTTATATAAACTTTTAATATGTTGTCCCTAATAAAACTCTAATATACTTTATTAATCAATTTTCTATTTCTATTACCATTTTCCCTACCTAAAGTGCACAATTCACTGTTCTCTGTACACCTCTGACAGCTCAGTGGTGTACGGAGTACATTTTATGAATGGGGCAGCAGCAGCGCTGTGAGTACGGGCAGGAGCACAGATTGCTGCTCCTGCCTGTGCTCCCTGGACGATTACTAACTCTTGACATAGCACAGCACAACAGCTTACAAATGCTCTACAGTATTCCCCTCCAATAACTGGTCCTGTAGCACGTGCCAAAACGCTAGCCTGGCTTGAGTTTCTGCGGAAGTTTATCAGCTCTCCAGTGTGAAATGTCACTGTAAATTGTGGAGGCCTTGCAATGAACAGCCAGCAACACTTGTGGTCTGACACAAACATAAATCCTATCTAACTAACTACAGGCCTGGTCTCCGTCTCTAGGATTCTAGGCACCAACACTGCGGTGAGGTGCGTGCACAATCAGTCTTACAAATCTGGGTCTGCTCAGCATCAGCTGGTGACTGTGAACCGAACAAAAGATTCTCCAACAAGCATGCGGTGCTGCAGTGTATGTTGCTTTGCTCCTCAGCTCTCATCATTCCTGGAAGCAATACACTGGGCTGTAGTTCTAGTCACTGAAGGGTGCTCCCACACCTGGATGTTGACGGATCCTCCTCACACACCGCTCCTGAATCCTCTTGCAAGCTCTCCCCAAGATGGCTGTTCTATCTCTTCCTCTCCAGGCTTTTGAAACTCCAACTCTCATGAATATGGAAAAGATGCAGTTTGTTAGCTGTGTTTAGGAAACAGCGGCATCTTGTGGCCAAACAGCAGAATATCAGTCCAGATCATTTAACTTACACAAACAGTGTTCAGACAATGAGAGCTGTTTCCCCATCTCACACTCACAGCGCTGCTGTGGCCCCATCGATAAAATGTACTCTGTACACAGCTGAGCTGTCAGCGGTGTACAGAGAACAGAGTTTTAAGCGCACAGTGAATGGCGCGCTTTAGGCAGGGAAAAGTGTAGTAAAAATTTATAAAGTATATTAGAGACAGTTTAGGGCTAGGGATGGCCTTGCGGTTCGCCCGGCGGTCATTTCGCGGCAAACTTTGCGTGTTCGCGATTTGACTAACATGCGAACTTATGGAGATACTCGCGCCCGCCATATTCTTTTACATTGTGAAGAACTTTGACCCATGACACATTCATCAGGTGGTACAGGACAGCCAATTGAGATGTTTCAGCACATGGACATACCGCCTACCATATAAATAGACCTGATCTGGCTGCCATTTTACATTCAGTGTTTTGCCAGTGTAGGTAGAGGTTGCTGTGTGGAGCAGGGACAGGCTGTTAGGGACACCAAACGTTAGCTAATAGGGCCTTGTATAGGTGTGCAATCGATAGGTGTGATACACAGAGGGGTGCGATATACTTATAATATACTTTTATAATCAGTCAAAAACACATAGATCTATATAGTGATCACCTGGAAGTCAGGGGCCTAGGGGCTTACTAGGGCCATTGTTATATAGTGTAAGGTTCCGGACGGGGTCGCTCTTATCAGGGCGGGTGGTCTGTGGTTAGGCTATCAGGGCCAGACTAGCACCCCCCTGTAGGGCAATATCAGGGACAGTTCTTTGCCCACCCTGTCCTTCAATACCACATCATCATCTAGCCCAGGGATAGATGGTGTTTGCTTTCCCTCCGGAATTCATGGATGTGCACTGGAACCCCCCGGATTGTGGTAGGACATATGGTTTCTGATTTGGTGCCACCGAGCACTTGTTATTGCCTACCACATCTATGCTTTTTGCTTAACTTTAATAATAAAATTTATTTTCATTTTGAGGGATATCTTTTCCATTCACACGTCCGCAAAATGGGTCCGCGTCCGTTCCGCAATTTTGCGGAACGGGGGCAGCCCCATTCTTTTTCATTGGGGCCGGAATGTGCTGTCCGCAACCGCATTTGCTGATCCGCATCCACATTCTGCATCTGTGCTTCAGTTTCCGCAAAAAATTAGAACATGTCCTATTCTTGTCCGCAATTGCAGACAAGATTATGCATTTTCTATTGTAGTGTCGGCGATGTGCGGTCCGCAAATTACGGAATGCACATTGTCGGTGTCCGTGTTTTGTGGATCCTTTATGTATATTCTAATGGATTGTCTTCCTTGTACAATGTTATCATATACTTTCTATGTTAGAAAGTATATTATAGTGCATTTGTATTGTGCTGCAGTTGTGTGCGGTTCTGCTGCGATACTGCAGGTATATAGAGGGACAAGCGTTATTGGAACATATCATTTCTACTGGTGTGATATACCAGTCGCCCCCCAAAAAACTGATTGAAGCGGGGAGTTATATACCAATATACTTTCTTTATAGTGCATTTGGGTACTGTATAGTGCATTTGCGCGTACACAAAAATTATATTGCCGATATTTCGCATTGAAAAAAATTATGAATGGAGATCGCAAATTTGAATAATACATCTGGTATGTCACTGTCCATGTTGTGGGACTATTTGTGCACTTCTAGTAATTATTTCTTGGTTGCAAATATGACCTGAAGGTTTTTCAAGTTTGCCTGCCATTAAAATGAATGGGACCCGCCACGAACATTTGATCACGTTCGCGCGTTCGCGAACCGTCCCGGCAGATGTTCGTCCATCACTATTTAGGGCATTAGGGACAACATATTAAAAGTTTATATAAAGGTTTAGTTACTCTTAAGCGCGACCCTATGGTTCAAGAAAAATATTTCTCATTAATTGGGAAATGAACAGAACAATTACCTTGTGACCTCCTTTTCATTTTCTCCAATGCAGACCCGCCAATTCCAGGGCTCATCTTCTATCATCCAAGATGGCTGCACTGCTTCTCAGACAACTAGATGTACACTATTCATTTGGTATCGCAAGGAACTTCCTGCTGCCCTCAGATTAAGGCCTCATGCACACGGCCGTGTTCCGCGGCCGAGAGCGGTCCATGGTAACCCGGCCGGGATTCCTTCTGACAGCAGGAGCGCACAGCGTCATTGGTTGCTATGACGCCGTGCGCTTCATGCTGCCGCTGCTGTACAGTGATACACTCATATAGATCATACGAGTGTATTACTGTACAGCAGCGGCGGCATGAAGCGTACGGCGTCATAGCAACCAATGACGCCGTGCGCTCCTGCTGTCAGAAGGAATCCCGGCCAGGTTACCACAGACCGCTCTCGGCCACGGAACACGGCCGTGTGCATGAGGCCTAACCAGTGTTTCTTACATTAGCATTGCTGACCAATCCACGAGCAGGCTGGAAAATCAGGAAGTGTCTTTAAAGGGGTTGTCTCACTTCAGCAAATGGCATTTATTATGTACAGAAAGTTAATACAAGGCCCTTACTAATGTATTGTGATTGTCCATATTACATCCTTTGCTTGCTAGACTTATTTTTTCATCACATTGTATACTTTTCATTTCCATGGTTACGGCCACCCTTCAATCCAGCATTGGTGGCCATGCTTGCACACTGTAGGAAAAAGCTTTGGCCTATGTGTGTTCCTATGGTCCCGGCCACCAGAGATGACCAGTGCTTTTTTTCTATGGTGTGCGAGCATGGCCACCACAGCTGGATTACAGGGTGGTTGTAACCATGGAAATGAATAGAGTATAATGTGATGGAAAAATTTGTCTAGCCAGCAAAGGAAGCAATATGGACAATCACAATACATTAGTAAGTGGCTTGTATTAACTTTTTCTGCATGATAAATGCCATTAGGTGAAGTGAAACAACCCCTTTATCTAATAATGCACAGTGTGAATTAGGTAGTCTAAGAATCTGCAGAGCCAGGTCACAGAAGAAAAGCCTGGAGATTGGCAGATCTGGAGCAGAAAAGATGGAAGAGAGGTCACCATGTAAGTGTTCTGTTCATTCCCCAGTTAATGCGTATTTCTTTTCTTAAACCCGGAGGGTCGCTTTAAAGGGAACCTGTCAGCAGCACTATGCTGCCTTCACTGAGGTCAGCATAGTGTATTGTCCAACTTTCTGATTTTAGCTGTCTGGCACTGTTGTGATGGCATTCATTAGGCTAATTTCAGACAAGCGTGTCCACTGCAGAAACATGCTCTATGTGGGAGCGTTATTTCAAGTTATGGCACTGTTCCTGTGACATAAATGCACAGCATTATAATGATTTATAATGCTATGTGTCTCTGCCCAAATTCTGCTGTAACGATTTGTACTGATTCTATTATGTGAGACCATATCATTGCAGTGAGTTAGGGCAGAGATACACAGCCTTATAAATCATTATAATGCTGTGCAGTCCGGTGCTCGCTGCTCTTCCTCCTCTGCTTCTGGGTGATAATTGACACGAAAGACACCTGTCAATCATCATCCAGAGGTGAGGAGGTGGTGGCAGTGAGCAGCATTAGACGTATCTCTCTCTCAGCTCTGGTTTGTGCTGTGGGCTTCAGCTAGTCAGTACTGTGACAGACCGCTGAACTCAGTGGGTCATTACACTATGGTGCCCCCAGTGAGGGCAGCATAGTTCAGCTCATAGGTTCTCTTTAACTTCTGCAGGCACCAGGTGCCCTTTCCAGGGGATGTCTGTCCCAGGGATGTCACTTATTTTCCAGCAGCACTATGTCTTGTAGACTCCTGGGCTCCTTTAGCTCCATTTGCCACCAGGTGCTCTGGCATCTGGGTGGTTCTGACACTCTGCTGCTGATAATCTACATCAAGACCAGTAGCTCCTCATCTCCACCCTGGCTGCTCTGGTTCTATGGCTCAGACTGCAGTACCCACATGGAGCAGTATTGTCCACTTCCTTTCCATACACAGTCTTCTTTTCCTGGTCATCCTGACCAAGGATCTGGTGCCCTCTGCTGGAGTTAGATGTTGCAGCAGCATATCTGTGGTATGCCAATATGGTAGAGAGGTATTAATGCCAACAAACACTGCGGTCTAGAGTAGCCATGAAGTTTATCCAAATATTTCTGTAGTCTAGGGTAGTAAAGGGTTAAATTGTTCCCTGGTGGTCTAGGGTATGTACATGTGATCTTGTTATGGTTTTGCAACAGCCATGGTTGTGGCTCTTCTTAAAGAAACTGTTCTATGATATTATTCTAGCAATTCTTCTATGGAAAACCATGGCTACAATAGAAAACACAATTCACTCTCAGGAAAACTCATATATTGTGTTATTTCCAGTGCAAGGATTCAAAGGGTGCTTGTATGGCACACGGATTCAATAGATCCCAGGCAACCACTATGCAATATCGGGCCTAGCCAAAGCTTAGTCTTTGTTCACTGATAAAATAAGTATTAATAACAGTATTATATAATATGATAGATTGATCTCAGACAAGCTGGTAAAAATACATATTTCATGTGAACAGAGGATTTCCAAGTATTAATATGATTAATTGATTAATTGAATGGCACTGCATCTCATATTTACAGCGTAACACAGAACATTCTATATGGAATTTATGTTGGCAGAAGACTAGATCTATAAAAATCTATAATTCTCAGCATTCCAGGCTGATGCAATGGCAGCTAGAAAAATGACAGGTTCACATTTGTGATGGGGGGAAAATATTGTGTCAACGGATAGAACACAAAAGCTCTGAATAATTAACATCACACAGTGAGATGTATTATTAATAACTTCGTTCCTCATGACCTGATAAAGATAAAAGTCACACAGCAAGATAAGCTGGAGAGTTCAAGAAAGTTTTAGAACAATAATGCCACAGTCCTATCAATTATCCCCTTAAAGAAATAATCTGGAGTAAAAATAATAATCAGTCTTTATAATAACTAATGACGTCATCAGAATTTGTACTTTTTATGATTTTAAGTTATAAGGTTTTAGACCGCTACTAATCAATGCATAGTAATTGGAGTTCTAGTACCCTAGGACTCCCTTTGATCAGAACAAACAGACCGCATGATAGTTTATCCCGACACAGCAATGTGCATACAAATGTGACTGTGTCTGGTAATGCAGCTCAGCCTATTTAAGCAAATGGGACTCAGCAGGGCTGAGAGCCAGTACCAGGCACAACCACGCCCATAGGTCATCGCAGGATAAACAATGATTTGCCATGGCTCCTTTGTTCCGTTATTTGGTGGGCATCTCAATAGTGGATGAAAAATAGAAAAATATCTGCAAACTCTTTTAAACTATAAATGTTAATTTAAAGAATATTCTAAAGATATTTTAAATAATATTTTCTATATGACCACAATCACAGCTCTCACGGGCTTTGTTGTCCTGCATTTCATTATGAGGATGTTCTCAAATGTGACATTCAAAATAAATGTCTGACTTACAAAACGAACAAAATAAATTAATGAAACAGTATTCTGTAGTTCATAATCCAAAATCTGATCTCATCCATACTGTACCTCATTCTAACACTTTTGTGACTCATATAAACAGCTGTCTATCCAGGTGTTCAATATGTTATTTCTGTGTTAAGCTTATTTCTGTAATTTCTTCATGATACATAAATATCAATACAAAAAGCAATTATAATGTGATACAGTTGTCACATTTCTCTTCTATAATCATGTGTTGATCATGGCTGAAATGGGAAGATTCACAGCAAACATAAACCTAGGGGTGGATGGACTTAAAGAAATGTCCAAGTGGTGATGCTCCACTGTTTTCGTAACTCCAACTATGGAAACAGTGGTGTGCCATTCACTCGGCCTACCCCCAAAGGAAGTGCTCACTGTGGTTATTCCCATCTCAACCTTGAAAGGCTGAAATGAGAATAACCCTTAGGGTATGACACCAAGGTGTGGTTGTGAGCCGTTCCGATTGAGTACCGAGTGGCCATTTAGGCCTCAGCTGCCTCTTATTTAAGTAGTGAAGACCACACTGTATAGCAGTCTTCATGGCTGCGCCGTATGGTTTGCATCCTTAAAGATCACATTTAGCATTCATGCATGCAGCCGTTTTATATAGTTGTTTGTACAAAGCTGTAAGGGCGAGTTCACATTTGCCTTATAAATTCCGTTATAGGGTTCTGTTATAACAAAGTTATAACAGAGTTAGAATATAATGGAATTTTAGGACGGAATTTAAAATGGAACCTTTAAGAGGCATTCCGTTTTGCTCCGTCCATACATGTCTATGGGCACAAATAACGGTTTTATTTTGTTCCATTATACATGACGGGAAAAAAGTCCTGTCCTGTCAGGTGAAATAACAAACAATAAATAAAAAAATATTTCTACCAGGGTTTTTCAAGTTTTGTTTTTATGGCATTCACTAAATACTAAAAAATGACATGCTTAAATAAATTTATTTTTAAAAATAAAAACCTTTGAAAAATTAAATTTTTCTTTGCTTATCAATATTTTGACACCCATAACTTTTAAAAATTTTGAAATGAAAAATTGTGTAAGGTGGGTGATTTACATTTTTAATACTTTTTTTTAAATATATTTATATAAAAAACATAAAAAAAAGTTTTTCATTGCAAATTTTTGTCCCCTTAGGGATTGCTTGTACCATAAACTGCAGTGGAATACTATTGCAATCTGTGAGATTTTTTCTGTCTGCCTGTCAGGCCATGCCGCAGACACGACTCTGCAGGCAGCTCAGTGTGACTGTGCTCCTGAGAGGTTAATTGTGCGGATCACAGCACCCTGTCAGAGGTCGGGTGCCGCCGGGCAGCAGTGTGCCCCCCACTATTAAAACCATTCATGGGCAGTGCGCCCTAACCCCCCCTCACCAGTATTACAATCATTGGTAGCAGTGCGCCCTCAATCCCCCCTTCCCAGTATTAATCATTGCTGGCAGTGCACCTTCAATCCCTCCTCCCTCCCCAGTATTAATCATTGCTGGCAGTGCGCCCCCCCCCCCCCTTCCCATCTTTGGTGGCAGCGGCAGTTCCGATCGGAGTCCCAGAAGTGTAATGCTGGGGCTCCGATCGGTTACCATAGCAACCAGGACGCTACTGAAGTCCTGGCTGCCATGGTCAGTTAGACAGCATTGTACTTACCTGCGCTGGGGCCGCCGTACGCTCCTTCTTCTCAAACTCACAGGTCTGTGTGGCTCATTGCTATAAGCATATGCCACACAGACCTGTGAGTTTGAGAAGAAGGAGCGCCCGGCGGCCCCAGCGCAGTAAGTACAATGCTGACTTACTGACCATGGCAGCCAGGAATTCAGTAGCATCCTGGTTGCCATGGTAACCGATTGCCGCTGCCACCAATGATGGGGGGGCAATGATTAATACTGGGGAAGGAGGGGGGATTGAGGGCGCACTGCCACCAATGATTAATACTGGGGGGGAGGGATTGTCAGTACACTGCCAGCAATGATGTTTAATATGGAGGGGGGGAGAACCGCACTAGCCAGCAATGATTGTAATACTGGTGAGGGGGGGGGGGGGGGAATTGAGGGCGCACTGGCCAGCAATAATTAATACTGGGGAGGGAGGGGGGATTGAGGGCGCACTGCCAGCAATCATTAATACTGGGGAGGGAGGGGGGATTGAGGGCGCACTGCCAGCAATGATTAATACTGGGGGGGAGGGATTGTCAGCGCACTGCCAGCAATGATGTTTAACACGGAGGGGGGGGAACCGCACTGGCCACCAATGATTGTAATACTGGTGAGGGGGGTTAGGGAGCACTGCCCATGAATGATTTTAATAGTGGGGGGGCAGGGGGGGCGCACTGCTGCCCGGCAGCACCCGACCTCTGACAGGGTGCTGTGATTCGCACAATTAACCCCTCAGGTGCGGCACCTGAGGGGTTAATTGTGTGGATCACAGTGCCCTGTCAGAGGTCAGGTGCCGCCAGGCAGCAGGGGGCCATTATGTATGTGCCTGTTGGTATACTCTAACTTCAAGCGTCCCCATCACCATGGGAACGCCTTTGTGTTAGAATATACCATCAGATTAGAGTTTTCACAATCTAACTCAGATTCGATGGTATATTCTAACCACCAGGCATTCCCATGGTGACGGGGACGCTTGTGGGGAGGAGTTTGACAAAGGGGTTTACCTGTACTGTTTGGAGAGAAAAAAAGACGAATATTCTAAAAAATGTCAAAACAAATATATTCGCTATAGTGCTATATATTCGTTTTTTAGAATATTCGTCTTTTTTAAACATCTAAAGTCATGATTCCTCCCTGCTTCTTGCTTGTGGGCCAATAACTCATTGACCCATGTAAAGGATCTCCTGGCACCCCGACCGGGTACCTCCGTTGATGCTCCTAGTGCTTCCCGAGGCCTCCAAGCACTCCACTCGACACTGATACCACCACAGGAACCAGAAACAGGAACAGCTCTTACAAGAGCTAGGAGTAATAGCCAGGGGAGTATACACGTATAGCAATCCCCACACACATGAGATGAGGCTCTATGTTGAATGTAAAATAGGAACTCTTTATTGAACACACAGCATTGACTTATATACACATGACATACTGAGGACATGACATAGCAGCCAATCCTGTACAGTTTAAACACAAAACTAACCCTATTCAACAAACACAATGGCATTGTCTGTGACGCAATAAACAAACACACTGGCATTGTCTTTGACGCAATCAACAAAATACAATTACCAAAACACATTGGGCTCTGCCTGTGATACAATTACCAAACATAATGGGCTAACTTAATCACTCACAGACAGAAACCACACATTTTTCCCAAAACACAGAAAACACCTCAAATCCCCACATATCCCCATAATGTATACATCCATGGATAGCTCTGATCTGGGTGAACAACATATCCAAAAATCACCCAGATCCTAGCAGGGGTTCCTGAATTCCATGGAAGTCACATTTGGCCAGCCGCAAGCATGGCTTTCCTGCCCAAAACAGTTCCACAGATTTAAGCTGTGCGGCCGGTCTGTCTTCTTCAAAGTTAGTATATGGGCCATAATCCTGAGGCAAGAGGCTGGCAAACAGGCCCCTCCAAAACCCAGTGGCGAGGTTATTTTCGCCACAACCCACAAGCATTTTAAGCAGGGAGGAATCATTTGTTCAGATGGAAAAAATGACGAATATTCTAAAAACGAATATATAGCAGTATATTCTGTAGTGCTATATACTCACTTTTGACCAACACCTTTTTTTCGCATAAAAATTCACATTATGCGATTATTTTATTACAGATTTTTCGCAATAAAACGAATATCTCGAATACGAATATTCGCGAATATGACAAATATTCTACCATATATTCGCGAAATATCGCGAATTCGAATATTGCCCTTGCCGCTCATCACTACCCCTGACCACAGTTTTGTCTGATCCTTCATCAGTGCCTCTTGAACCCCGTGGGTCAGCAGTTGCTTGAACAGAGGCTACTCATGAGACAGCAGCCTGGTGGTTCCCCCAAATTTGGAGGCTGATCTGGGGTCTGTATGAATTTGGGATCTGTATAAATTTGGGGTTTAATCTGGTGTCTGCATAAATGTGTGGGCTGTCAGGGGTCTATGAATATGGGGGATGATATAGGGTCTGTATGTTTTCTGTTGCTTCACCTCCACAATTTTTTTTTACTAAAAAGTGATCAAAAAGTCATACACACTCCTAAATGATATCACTAAAAACCGAAGATCGCCACACAAAAAATGAGCACTCATGCAGCTCTGTAGACCTAAATGTAAAAAAAGTTTTCTTTATTTTCATGACTATGAAAATTGTAGATTCACACTGAAGGCATCAAAACTATGAATTAACACATGTGGAATTATATACATAACAAACAAGTGTGAAACAACTGAAAATATGTCATATTCTAGGTTCTTCAAAGTACCCACCTTTTGTTTTGATTACTGCTTTGCACACTCTTGGCATTCTCTTGATGAGCTTCAAGAGGTAGTCCCCTGAAATGGTTTTCACTTCACAGGTGTGCCCTGTCAGGTTTAATAAGTGGGATTTCTTGCCTTATAAATGGGGTTGGGACCATCAGTTGCGTTGAGGAGAAGTCAGGTGGATACACAGCTGATAGTCCTACTGAATAGACTGTTAGAATTTGTATTATGGCAAGAAAATAGCAACTAAGTAAAGAAAAACGAGTGGCCATCATTACTTTAAGAAATGAAGGTCAGTCAGTCAGCCCAAAAATAGGGAAAACTTTGAAAGTAAGGGCTATTTGACCATGAAGGAGAGTGATGGGGTGCTGCGCCAGATGACCTGGCCTCCACAGTCACCGGACCTGAACCCAATCGAGATGGTTTGGGGTGAGCTGGACCGCAGAGGGTAAGGCAAAAGGGCCAACAAGTGCTAAGCATCTCTGGGAACTCCTTCAAGACTGTTGGAAGACCATTTCAGGGGGCTACCTCTTGAAGCTCATCAAGAGAATGCCAAGAGTGTGCAAAGCAGTAATCAAAGCAAAAGGTGGGTACTTTGAAGAACCTAGAATATGACATATTTTCAGTTGTTTCACACTTGTTTGTTATGTATATAATTCCACATGTGTTAATTCATAGTTTTGATGCCTTCATAGTCATAAAATAAGGAAAACTCTTTGAATGAGAAGGTGTGTCCAAACTTTTGGTCTGTACTGTAAGTGGAAAAATTAAAAAGTTATGGTTCTGGGAGAGCAGGAATAAAAATTAAAAATGCAAAAAACGGAAATTGCCATATCAGAAAAGGGTTAAAATTAGAGTAGCTATTGTAATATATATATAGTTATTGTGATACCTATGCTGCTTTGCTGTCATGGAGCATGGACACCTTGACATCACTGAGTGAAAAATGAATTCTAAGGTGCATCAAAGCATTTTGCAGGACAATGTAAGGGCAGTGTTTTGGGATGGCTGGGTCAAGAGTCCTTACCCTAGCCCTATTGAGAAGCTTCCTCCCAAACAATGTGTAAATGTTATTTACAGCCACATTAAATGTTTGGTGGATGAGGTTTCTGCTAACGGGGGATCTAAAGGTTATTAAGTTCATTTTTTTTTTATGTACTCTGGGTATGCGTTTGCTGGCACATGTCCCTTGCATGGCATATATTAGCATGCTTTTAGGTGTTTTAAAGTATGCCATGCTAAACAAGTTTTTGGGATCATTTTTTGAAAAACATTTTCTGAATATAATTTGCGCCTTGTCTTGTTCTAGTCTAGGCCATGTTGAGTCCCATCTGGTTGTCAAAAAGTAAAAGTATATCAGTAGTGATGAGATGCAGGGGTCATATTCGAATTTGTGATATTTCGCAAATATTTTGTAGAATATTCGTTGAATATTCGGAAATTCGAATATTCATTATATTCTACATTCTTTTTTATTTACTCGAAAATCGGCAAGGTAATGATCGCATAATATACGAATATTGCGCGATCAATACAGGCGTGTGTTAAAAACAAATATATAGCACTATAGAATATAGTGCTATATATTCGTTTTTAGGATATTCAGCATTTTTTTCATCTGAACACATGATTCCTCCCTGCTTCTTGCTTGTGGGACAATGAGTCATTGGCCCACAAGCAACTTAAGCAAGGAGGAATCATGACTAGAGTTGAGCGGACACCTGGATGTTCGGGTTCGACGGGTTCGGCCGAACTTCACGAAAAAGTTCGAGTTTGGGACTTGAACTTGACCCCGAACCCAATTGAAGTCAATGGGGACCGGAACTTTGGAGCACTAAACTGTCTCTAAAAAAGTCATGGAAAGGGCTGCAAATGGCAGCAAAATGTGGTTAAGAGCATGGTGAGTGCTCTGCAAACAAATGTGGATAGGGAGATGACTTCAAAAAACATAAAATACGTAAAAAAAATAAAAATTAAATCTTGATCTAGGAGGAGGAGGTCCATATGGATAAGGAGGTTGAGAAGGCGGTGGATGTGGCAGTGTAGGTGGAAGCGGCGGTGGAGATGGAGGAGGTAGCCAACACTGGTTGTTTTTTTTAATTTTTTTTATTATTATTATTTTTTTGTTCAAATTTTGGTAGACCCCAAAACAGTGGGAAATATAAAAAATAAAACAAAGAGAAAGTGCGCTGGAGTACAACAATGGCTGGGTGAGGCCGGTATACATGTCTATTCTGCACAAGGTACGGACAAGTCCTGTGGAATCCCTGCCTGGTTCATTTTAATGAACATGAACTTGTCCACATTGGCTGTGGACAGGTGGCTGCCCTTATCTGTGATAACCCCCTCCTGCCGTGCTAAACACACGTTCAGATAATAAACTGGCTGCAGGGCAGGCCAGCACCTCCAAGGCGTAAAGGGCAAGCTCAGGCCATGTGCCCAATTTGGAGACCCAGAAGTTGAAGGGGGCAGACCAATCAGTCAGTATGTGTAGGGGTGTGCACACATACTGCTCAACTATGTTGCACACCCCCGTGACGGCCTTGATCCAATTGGATATCTTCCCTATCAACTTTTGATGTTCTTTTATGCGCCTACCATGGTGATAACAGGTAATGGGGAATCAAGGTTCCAGGCCGGAGAGGGAGCCTGAGAAAGGGATACCACATCCAAGGGAGGTCAATGGATGAAATTAAATGTGATCGAGCGGAAATGTGGGACAAATTATTGAAGCAGAAGCTTCCAAGTTAAGGAGGTGGCACGCGGCAATTACCCACTGCCGACTCAGGAAGGTAGTGACGATAAATAACAATACAGGACTCTTGAGATGCCCTGTTATTGGAATGATTAATACAAAATTACAGGGAATGTCACTGGTGTATTTTGCATTTGGAAACGTTAGACAGAAGAGGCCCTGCTGCCGCTTTGTTGACTCTAGATAACTTCTGCCTGATTGCATGTCCCCGTGACATCCACGATCCAATTGGATATCTTCTCTATTAACTTTCGATGTTCGTTTCTGCGCCTACCATGGTGATCACAGATAGCGGGGAATCAGGGTTTCACGCCGGAGAGGTAGCGTGAGAAAGGGATACCACATCCAAGGGAGGTCAATGGCTGAAATGGGATCAAGCGGAAAAGTGTGACAAGTTATTAAAGCGGAAGGATCGAATGAAAGGAGGGGGCGCTTGTCAATTAAAGACAAATTTTAGAAATTTCAGTCCTTGTCACCTATGCAGAGCAGGGGTTTTTCATTGGCAAAAATGGTAAAATGTCACCAAAGAATGCAACAGACCTTTTGCACCCTCTTTTGTTGTCCTGTTGCCTCTGTGCAACCACTGCCTCTTCCTCCGAACTAGACAGGTCACTAGCATGACCTTGATTCCATGTGGGGTCTAGTAACTCATCATCCTCCACATCATCTTGCTGCAGTGGTCTTCCCATGTCCTCATCCTGAAACATAAGTGGTTGGGCATTGGTGCACTCAATCTCTTCCACTTCTGGGGCAGGGCTATGGGCAGGGCAGTGGCCCTGGGAAACCCTGCTAGCAGAGTCATCAAAAGCAGAAGAGACTGCTGCATGACTTAGGGCTCAGACTGCTTGGCTAATTTGCAAGGGGGTGAGGTAAAAGACTGATGGACATGGGCTGCAGGTGCCAACTCTGATCTTTCAGCAGGAGACTAGGTGGGAGACAATGTGAAGGAACTGGAGGCACTGTCAGCCACCCAATCTACTATCGCCTGTACTTGTTCTGGCCTTACCATTCGTAGAGCCGCATTCGGCCCTACTAAATAACGCTGAAGGTTTTGTCGCCTACTCACACCTGAGGAAGATGTTTCACTTGTGCGTGTAGCTGGCACAGATCGACCACGTCACATAGCGCTGCACATCACTCTGCTGTTACAAGTGTAGACCAACCAACAAGAATAAACTGAGATTAAACGGGTATATCATCAAAAATAAATCCTTTATTGAATAAATGACACATAAACGAGACATGAGACAACAGATAAAAAATTGGCTACATATGAGGAGACATGCTAACACAAATGAGACATGGGGAGGGGGGGTTTGGAGTATGCAATGTACAAAAGGCGGTAGAAAAAAGGAGTGCAGTACCTCACTGATTTCTGTATGTATAACTGTAACCACAGATATGAAAATGCTAAAGTGCAAATGCTGAGTGGCAAAACACCATATCAAAAAAGTGGTTGCAGATTACACCGCGGCATATGGATGTCTGATGGTTCCAAATTATGGGACCATATGACAGCCAGCAGAAGGTTAAAGTGCAAGTGCATAAGAAGTCACTATATCAATGGTCAAATACCACAATTGTAGCTGTGGTGACAGCTTAAACCTCCAAATACATGCAAAACTGGCTCAGGTGCACAGTGAACATCCACCTGTGGATAACCCAAGTGGGTATAGCTGAGCACCTAGAGCCAATGAACACATCCCTCAATGTCCACAACAATATAGCATATCTACATACCCATAAATATGGAGATATACACCTCAGGAGAGCCACATAACCCCGACGCGCGTTTCGGCGGATGCCTTCCTCTGGGGGTGAGGCTCTCCTTGTGAATGCGCTTCTTATAAAGAGCCCTACACACCTGTATCACATATCGAATTGATCTAGGAACGCCCCATTGTAATCAGGACATTGGGAGGAGGGAAAGTTAAGGGCGGGCAAAGTAGCGCAGCCGGCCAATGGCCAGTTAGCCGGCCGCACCCCTTGCCCCACCCATATGACGCGTCAGAGCCGCGATGGCCAATCGCGTATCCGTAAACGCCCACAAGAAGGCAGGGAGGTAGGCGTGGCCCCCTGATGGCCAGTCACGAGGCCGCACACCTCTCTCCGCCCACGTGATGCGTCGGTCACGTGACGGCCAGTCACATGCTCCGTCGCATCACAGATGGTAAGCCCCTCCCCCAGGAAGGTCCTTCAGACAAAGTAGGTCATTAATTGCAGCACTTAGCTGGTAAGGCAAATGCGTCCATTAACATGGGAATCCCTCACAATCAAAGTACTCAGCATATTCAATGTATACTATTATTGCACTGGGATGGCAGATAGTTACTATATATAGAAAAATCCTAACAAAGTGAAAAATTATAAAAGTGTGACATAATACATAATATATACAGGGAGTGCAGAATTATTAGGCAAATGAGTATTTTGACCACATCATCCTCTTTATGCATGTTGTCTTACTCCAAGCTGTATAGGCTCGAAAGCCTACTACCAATTAAGCATATTAGGTGATGTGCATCTCTGTAATGAGAAGGGGTGTGGTCTAATGACATCAACACCCTATATTAGGTGTGCATAATTATTAGGCAACTTCCTTTCTTTTGGCAAAATGGGTCAAAAGAAGGACTTGACAGGCTCAGAAAAGTCAAAAATAGTGAGATATCTTGCAGAGGGATGCAGCACTCTTAAAATTGCAAAGCTTCTGAAGCGTGATCATCGAACAATCAAGCGTTTCATTCAAAATAGTCAACAGGGTCGCAAGAAGCGTGTGGAAAAACCAAGGCGCAAAATAACTGCCCATGAACTGAGAAAAGTCAAGCGTGCAGCTGCCAAGATGCCACTTGCCACCAGTTTGGCCATATTTCAGAGCTGCAACATCACTGGAGTGCCCAAAAGCACAAGGTGTGCAATACTCAGAGACATGGCCAAGGTAAGAAAGGCTGAAAGACGACCACCACTGAACAAGACACACAAGCTGAAACGTCAAGGCTGGGCCAAGAAATATCTCAAGACTGATTTTTCTAAGGTTTTATGGACTGATGAAATGAGAGTGAGTCTTGATGGGCCAGATGGATGGGCCCGTGGCTGGATTGGTAAAGGGCAGAGAGCTCCAGTCCGACTCAGACGCCAGCAAGGTGGAGGTGGAGTACTGGTTTGGGCTGGTATCATCAAAGATGAGCTTGTGGGGCCTTTTCGGGTTGAGGATGGAGTCAAGCTCAACTCCCAGTCCTACTGCCAGTTTCTGGAAGACACCTTCTTCAAACAGTGGTACAGGAAGAAGTCTGCATCCTTCAAGAAAAACATGATTTTCATGCAGGACAATGCTCCATCACACGCGTCCAAGTACTCCACAGCGTGGCTGGCAAGAAAGGGTATAAAAGAAGAAAATCTAATGACATGGCCTCCTTGTTCACCTGATCTGAACCCCATTGAGAACCTGTGGTCCATCATCAAATGTGAGATTTACAAGGAGGGAAAACAGTACACCTCTCTGAACAGTGTCTGGGAGGCTGTGGTTGCTGCTGCACGCAATGTTGATGGTGAACAGATCAAAACACTGACAGAATCCATGGATGGCAGGCTTTTGAGTGTCCTTGCAAAGAAAGGTGGCTATATTGGTCACTGATTTGTTTTTGTTTTGTTTTTGAATGTCAGAAATGTATATTTGTGAATGTTGAGATGTTATATTGGTTTCACTAGTAAAAATAAATAATTGAAATGGGTATATATTTGTTTTTTGTTAAGTTGCCTAATAATTATGCACAGTAATAGTCACCTGCACACACAGATATCCCCCTAAAATAGCTAAAACTAAAAACAAACTAAAAACTACTTCCAAAAATATTCAGCTTTGATATTAATGAGTTTTTTGGGTTCATTGAGAACATGGTTGTTGTTCAATAATAAAATTAATCCTCAAAAATACAACTTGCCTAATAATTCTGCACTCCCTGTAATGTATAGCAAATTCTGTCATACATGATTAGATATAAGTGAACAACCAATATATAGTATATTCTGTTATACACGATTAAATAAGTGAGCAAGGAATCAATACATGAGTCAAGCATAATCAAAATGTGTTGAAAAAGTAAAGTGCATTCATTTTAGGGTCAAATTGCCAGTAAGTCACGTCCAAAGACGGACAGCATCCCCCCCAAGAGAAAACTAGTGGGATGGGAGCTAGCCGCGATCGGGCACAGTGAATACTGAAAACAAACAAATGAGTGAGTATGTGACTACTATAAATTATAATACACAGACAAAATATAATTACATGTGTAGAATGTATGTGATAGTGAGCGTCGTGCACAAATACATAAAAAATATATAATAATAAAATATACAGTAAATTCTCCAAATCGACAAGCGTCTCAATATATCCTATATGCAATACAGAGTTGAGTGACCGAGATTTCCATGTCAGTGGATGTCCAGAAGGAATTTTCTCATCCCAATATATCCTACAAGCTCCATATGGTAAGGGACACAGGTGAGTAGAGCACCAGGTATACTAAAGAATATAAAAACACATATATAAGTAATTACAAAATAATTATCTGTTGTCTCATGTCTCGTTTTATGTGTCATTTATTCAATAAAGGATTTATTTTTGATGATATACCCGTTTAATCTCAGTTTATTCTTGTTGGTTGGTGTATTCATGTACACTGAGTGGGTTTTTACTTACTCTTTCCGGGTTTATTTAACATAGTATATTTAATTACTGTTTATGTGTATGTCTATGTTCTGTGTAACCTACTTGTAATAATCATTTTCTGCTGTGGTTCCCACAGAATCTTTGGTTACGGACCCGATGGATTTCAGGGCGAGAGAACGCACTTGGCAAACTCGCCTTGCAGAGGTTTTTAGAGATATGAATTCTTCAGATGTGTGTGGCGCTCGGAGAAATGTTAGCGAACTCCAGGGTAAGCTTAGGGGATTGTTCCACCGTAGGATGAAAAAATGGTGGAACAAGGCTTTCTTGGAAAACTATGTCCAGCGGAAGCTCATTCCTAGGGCCTTGCGGATCCAGGCTTTCCCGTCGTTCCCAGTCCTAGATGAGAGCTTCATTGAAAAATGGGAAGAAATCTGCACCAATAGCTCCTTGCAATTGATGGAACTCCTTATTGATCTGGATACCAAGGCCCTGAGTTCACTGGATCAGGAAATTATGTTAATACAGGGCCAACTGAGAGAGACCCTCACTAATGAGGAATGGGCCTCTTTCAATCAACAGCTGGAACAACAGTTGGACATATGGGAAAAGGAGATTCAAGCCATGAAAACAAAGAAATTTGATAGGGACTCCAATGACGTGCAATCCAATAGAGTGTATCGTTGGAGACGTACACAATCAACACATACACTGTCCCGAACAGCGTCTATATCCTCAATATCAACAGTGAGTGACAGTGAAAACCATGCTGATTTCAGTGTAACTACACAGTGGAGAGGAAAGAGCAAGAGGAGATGGGATAACAAGGGACAACCGAACAAGAGGAGGCAAGATGATAGAAAAGAGGGTTCACAGAGCAGTAACAGTTTGAAGTTAATTAATTTATCTGATCATCATCTCTCTGACACGGATATGTCCGTGTTACAGAAAGGATTGACCTTTTCACCCTGTTCTCTCCCTGATATATTCACAGCGGTAAAGGACCTCCATCTTTTTGGATGCCTACTGGTTTTTAAAAAATGGTTCCATGTTTCTGAGGAGGATCCTGTTTTTAACACATCAGCTGAGAAGGAGGCCCTCAATGCCTTGGAGACAAGAACAACTAACTAATACATCAGGTGAGATTCCCATAATATTGAGGAAACGCTCAGAAAAATTTCCCCCCTTGACTGTCTGCCCAGCTGTAGATCTCTTTGTGAAATCTGTCACTAATGAACTCCACAAGCTACCCCAAAACAATATACGGAACAACTTGACATTTAAGCAACGTGCAAGTTTGAGAAAACTACAGTCCCTTCCGGATGTAGTTTTCAAACCGGCAGACAAGGGCGGCAACATAGTTATCTGGCCTCGTACGAGTCAGAGGTCTACTGCCAACTTAGAGATGTATCCTGCTATAAAAAACTCACGTTTAACCCTCTCTTATCCTACAGCAGCTCTCTGCAGTATCTCCTGAATAGAGCAGTTGACGATGGCATCATCTCCAAACAACTACAGGAAGCATTAACTATGAATGGTCCCACAATACCGACTTTGTATCTCCTACCAAAAGTCCACAAAAGTGTGAAGAGGCCCCCGGGCAGGACCATTATATCTGGCTGTGGGGGACCATTTGAAAAGGTGTGTAAATTCCTGGATTACAAATTGAAACCAATGGTTGAGTGTCTTCCCTCATACACACGAGACACCGCTGATTTACTCGAGAAAATTGATGGGGTCCACTTAGACACGGACATGTTACTTGTAACATGTGATGTAGAGTCTCTCTACACTAACATCAGACATGTGGACGGAATAAAAGCTACATCTTATTTTCTGTCTATGAGTGATAATGATAGTGTGATGACAGGATATCTCACAGACCTACTGTGGTTTGTGTTAACACACAACTTCTTTACATTTAATGGCTCCTTCTACCTGCAGCTCCAGGGCACGGCTATGGGGGCGGCCTTTGCGCCCTCGTGTGCCAACCTGTTCCCGGGGCTGTGGGAGAGGGAGCTATTCATGTCAGATCATGGTGTGTCGATAACCCGGGTCATCTTTTGGACCCGGTACATCGACGACATCCTCTTGATCTGGCATGGATCATCGGATGGACTTAAAACCTTCATTGACGAACTTAACAATAACGGATATAATATCCATTTAACATACAAGTACGACCCCAAGACAGTGGACTTTTTGGATGTTAAGATTAAAGTCGATGTCTTTGGTTATTTGCAGACGGATGTACACAGGAAGGAAACATCTGTGAACGCCCTGTTGCACGCCTCCTCGTCACACCCCAAACAGACCATCAAGGCAATCCCGACCGGTCAATTCATCCGAATAAGAAGGATTTGTTTCAGTGACGCTGATTTCGAACAACAAGCAGACACTTTGAAAAATCGGTTCCTTGAAAGGGGATATAGCAAGAGGTCCATCAAGAAGGCGTATAACAGGGCCAGACACACACCACGGGAGAGCCTGGTGCATCCGAAGCCAAAGAACCAACCTACTGAAATGGTAAGATACATCACCAAATACCACTCACAGTGGGAAGATATGTACCAAATGTTGAAAAGGTTCTGGCCCATCCTTAGGACGGACCCAATTTTGGAAAAATTCTTGTCCCCCACTCCATCACTGGTTGCAAGGAGATCAAGAAATTTGAGAGATCACCTGGTAAAATCATAATATACTGCAGGTGAGGCAGGGGCAATTTTTGGGTCGAGTGGACCCAAAGGGGGCTGCTATCCATGCGGTAAATGTGTGGCGTGTCCCAATGTGGAGAGGGCCACAGATTTTCTGAATTCAGCCCAGATAAAAACATATAAGATCAAGCACAGTATATCCTGCACTACAAAAGCAGTGATATATTATGCAACCTGCCCGTGCCAAAAGATCTATGTAGGTCTCACTACCAGAGAATTAAAAGTGAGGGTTAGAGAACATGTTCGGGACATAGTGAAAGCAAGAGATACTGAAGATCTGGTTAATTTAAAACCGATTCCCAATCACTTCAGGAAACACCATAAGGGCAACCCATCCCTTTTGAGGGTACGTGGCATTGATCACGTGGATTTGGGGTTTGAAAAACAAATTTTTTTTTTAAACTGTATTTTCCAAATCTGCAAGTGTTAAATTCAAGTTTAATATATACAGGTTTCATATTCTGTTACCAAAAAAACACTTTTTTGGCATTCTACAACATCTAGATTAGTCAGTGTGTAATTTAAGCTAGAATACACCCATCATTTTCTGGGGTTTGAAAAAAACACTTTTCTTTTCAAAAAACAGTATTTTCCAGATCTGTAAGTGTTAAATTCAAGTTTAAAACATACAGCTTTTATATTCTGTTAATAAAAAACACACTTTTTTTTCTTCAAAAACAGTATTTTCCAGATTTGCAAGTGTTAAATACAAGTTTAATATATACAGCTTTCATATTCTGTTACCAAAAAAACACTTTTTTTTGGCAATCTACAACATCTGGATTAGTCAGTGTGCAATTTAAGCTAGAAATACACCCATTATTTTCTGGGGTTTAAAAAACACACTTTTTTTTCTTCAAAAACAGTATTTTACAGATTTGCAAGTGTTAAATACAAGTTTAATATATACAGCTTTCATATTCTGTTACCAAAAAAACACTTTTTTTGGCAATCTACAACATCTGGATTAGTCAGTGTGCAATTGAAGCTAGAAATACACCCATCATTTTCTGGGGTTTGAAAAACACACTTTTTTGACAAAAAACACTATTTTCAGACCTTGCAGCATCAGCATGTGTGAAATTACAGGCTTATATACTGCTGTCAAATTCAGTTGTTAAAGAAACACTCGTTTGGGCACAAAAAATTTACTTGGCAGCCTTTGATGCAGATGTCATTGTGAGATACAACCTTAATACATTTGGGTTACATTCTGAAATTTTAAATACCGCAATTTGGTGCACCAATATTGAATTCAGGCCTACACTGGTTCAGGCCCTGTAAGATTCCACCTCTACAAATAGGGGTTTGAATCAAGCATTTGAAATACAGCCATTTGAAATACAGCCATTTTGGGCAAAGAATTATTTAGTTCAGGCCAACACTGGTTCAGGCCCTGTGAGATACCCCCTGTACATACAGGGGTTTGATTCAGGGATTTGAAATATAGCCATTTGAAATACAGCCATTTTGGGCAAAGAAATATTTACTTCAGGCCTACACTGGTTCAGCCCTTGTGAGATACTCCCTCTACATACAGGGGTTTGATTCAGGGATTTGAAATACAGCCATTTGAAATACAGCCATTTTGTACAAAGATATATTTACTTCAGGCCTACACTGGTTCAGACCGTGTGAGATACTCCCTCTACATACAGGTGTTTGATTCAGGGATTTGAAATACAGCCATTTGAAATACAGCCATTTTGGGCAAAGAAATATTTACTTCAGGCCTACACTGGTTCAGGCCCTGTGAGATACTCCCTCTACATATAGGGGTTCGATTCAGGGATTTGAAATACAGCAATTTGAAATACAGCCATTTTGTGCAAAGATATATTTACTTCAGGCCTACACTGGTTCAGACCGTGTGAGATACTCCCTCTACATATAGGGGTTTGAATCAGGGATTTGAAATACAGCCATTTTGTGCAAAGATATATTTACTTCAGGCCTACATTGGTTCAGACCGTGTGAGATACTCCCTCTACATACAGGGGTTTGAATCAGGCATTTGAAATACAGGCATTTGAAATACAGGCATTTGAAATACAGCCATTTTGGGCAAATAAATATTTAGTTCAGTGCTACACTGATTCCGGCCTTGTGAGATACTCCCTCTACATACAGGGGTATGATTCAGGGTTTTGAAATACAGCCATTTGAAATACAACCATTTTGTGCAAAGATATATTTACTTCAGGCCTACATTGGTTCAGACCGTGTGAGATACTCCCTCTATATACAGGGGTTTGAATCAGGCATTTGAAATACAGCCATTTAAAATACAGCCATTTTGGGCAAAGAAATATTTAGTTCAGTGCTACACTGGTTCAGGCCTTGTGAGATACTCCCTCTACATACAAGGGTATGATTCAGGGATTTGAAATACAGCCATTTAAAATACAGCCATTTTGTAAAAAGATATATTTACTTCAGGCCTACACTGGTTCAGACCGTGTGAGATACTCCCTCTACATACAGGGGTTTGAATCAGGCATTTAAAATACAGCCATTTGAAATACAGCCATTTTGTGCAAAGAAATATTTAGTTCAGTGCTACACTGGTTCAGGCCTTGTGAGATACTCCCTCTACATACAGGAGTATGATTCAGGTATTTGAAATACAGCCATTTGAAATACAGCCATTTTGTGCAAAGATATATTTACTTCAGGCCTGCACTGGTTCAGACCGAGTGAGATACTCCCTCTACATACAGGTGTTTGATTCAGGGATTTGAAATACAGCCATTTTGTGCAAATAAATATTTAGTTCAGTGCTACACTGGTTCCGGCCTTGTGAGATACTCCCTCTACATACACGGGTATGATTCAGGGTTTTTAAATACAGCCATTTGAAATACAACCATTTTGTGCAAAGATATATTTACTTCAGGCCTACACTGGTTCAGACCGTGTGAGATACTCCCTCTAAATACAGGGGTTTGATTCAGGGATTTGAAATACAGCCATTTGAAATACAACCATTTTGTGCAAAGATATATTTACTTCAGGCCTACACTGGTTCAGACCGTGTGAGATACTCCCTCTACATACAGGGGTTTGAATCAGGCATTTGAAATACAGCCATTTGAAATACAGCCATTTGGGGCAAAGAAATATTTAGTTCAGTGCTACACTGGTTTAGGCCTTGTTAGATACTTCCTCTACATACAAGGGTATGATTAAGGGATTTGAAATACAGCCATTTGAAATACAGCCATTTTGGGAAAATATATATTTACTTTAGGCCTACACTGGTTTAGACCGTGTGAGATACTCCCTCTACATACAGGGGTTTGAATCAGGCATTTGAAATACAGCCATTTGAAATACAGCCATTTTGTGCAAAGAAATATTTAGTTCAGTGCTACACTGGTTCAGGCCTTGCGAGATACTCCCTCTACATACAGGGGTATGATTCAGGGATTTGAAATACAGCCATTTGAAATACAGCCATTTTGTGCAAAGATATATTTACTTCAGGCCTGCACTGGTTCAGACCGAGTGAGATACTCCCTCTGCATACAGGTGTTTGATTCAGGGATTTGAAATACAGCCATTTGAAATATAGCTATTTTGTGCAAATAAATATTTAGTTCAGGCCTACACTGGTTCAGGCCTTGTGAGATTCTCACTCTACATACAGTGGTTTGATTCAGGGATTTGAAATACAGCCATTTGAAATACAGCCATTTTGTGCAAAGATATATTTACTTCAGGCCTACAGTGGTTCAGACCGTGTGAGATACCCCCTCTACATACAGGGGTTTGAATCAGGCATTTGAAATACAGCCATTTTGTGCAAAGATATATTTACTTCAGGCCTACACTGGTTCAGACCGTGTAAGATACCCCCTCTACATACAGGGATTTGAATCAGGCATTTGAAATACAGCCATTTGAAATACAGCCATTTTGTGCAAATATATATTTACTTCAGGCCTACACTGGTTTAGACCGTTTGAGATACTCTTTCTACATACAGGGGTTTGAATCAGGCATTTGAAATACAGCCATTTGAAATACAGGCATTTTGGGCAAATAAATATTTAGTTCAGGCCTACATTGGTTCATGCCCTGTGAGATACTCCCTCTACATACAGAAGTTTGATTCAGGGATTTGAAATATAGCCATTTGAAATACAGACATTTTGTGCAAAGATATATTTACTTCAGGCCTACACTGGTTCAGACCGTGTGAGATACTCCCTCTACATACAGGTGTTTGATTCAGGGATTTGGAATTCAGCCATTTGAAATACAGCCATTTTGGGCAAAGAAATATTTACTTCAGGCCTACACTGGTTCAGGCCCTGTGAGAAACTCCCTCTACATACAGGGTTGCGATTCAGGGATTTGAAATACAGCCATTTGAAATACAGCCATTTTGTGCAAAGAAATATTTACTTCAGGCCTACAGTGGTTCAGACCGTGTGAGATACCCCCTCTACATACAGGGGTTTGAATCAGGCATTTGAAATACAGCCATTTTGTGCAAAGATATATTTACTTCAGGCCTACACTGGTTCAGATCGTGTGAGATACCCCCTCTACATACAGGGGTATGAATCAGGCATTTGAAAAACAGCCATTTGAAATACAGCCATTTTGGGCAAAGAAATATTTACTTCAGGCCTACATTGGTTCAGGCCTTGTGAGATACTCCCTCTACATACAGGGGTTTGATTCAGGCATTTGAAATACAGCCATTTGAAATACAGCCATTTTGTGCAAATATATATTTACTTCAGGCCTACACTGGTTCAGTCCGTGTGAGATACTCCCTCTACAGACAGGGGTTTGATTCAGAGATTTGAAATACAGCCTTTTGAAATACAGCCATTTTGTGCAAAGATATATTTAGTTCAGGCCTACACTGGTTCAGACCGTGTGAGATACCCCCTCTACATACAGGGGTTTGAATCAGGTATTTGAAATACAGCCATTTGAAATATAGCAATTTTGTGCAAAGATATATTTACTTTAGGCCTACACTGGTTCAGACCGTGTGAGATACTCCCTCTACATACAGGGGTTTCAATTTTGGCATTTGAAATACAGCCATTTTGGGCAAAGATATATTTACTTCAGGCCTACACTGGTTCAGACCGTGTGAGATACTCCCTCTACATACAAGGGTTTGATTCAGGGATTTGAAATACAGCCATTTGAAATATAGGCATTTTGTGCAAAGATATATTTACTTCAGGCCTACACTGGTTCAGATCGTGTGAGATACTCCCTCTACATACAGGGGTTTCAATTTTGGCATTTGAAATACAGCCATTTTGGGCAAAGATATATTTACTTCAGGCCTACACTGGTTCAGACCGTGTGAGATACTCCCTCTACATACAAGGGTTTGATTCAGGGATTTGAAATACAGCCATTTGAAATACAGCCATTTTGTTAAAGGAAAATTTACTTCAGGCCTACACTGGTTCAGACCGTGTAAGATACCCCCTGTACATACAATGGTTTGAATCAGGCATTCGAAATACAGCCATTTGAAATACAGCCATTTTTTGCAAAGATATATTTACTTCAGGCATACACTGGTTCAGGCCTTGTGAGATACTCCCTCTACATACAAGGGTTTGATTCAGGCATTTGAAATACAGACATTTTGGGCAAAAAAATCTTTTATTGAGGCCTAGTCTGGTTCAGGCCGTGTGAGATAGAACCTTTACATACTGTCGTTCTATTCTACAACTTTAGGGCAAGATCCAAAATTAGAAAAATATGAGGAGAGCATCAAATAAGGGACGTGGCCCAGGTCGTGGTGCTGCTGGTGGAGGGAGAGGACGTGGTCGATCTGTGACAGCTACACACTCAAGTGAAACCCCTTCCTAAGGTGCGAGTAGGCGACAAAATCTGCAGCGGTATTTGGTCGGGCCTAATGTTGCTCTACGAATAGTGAGGCCTGAACAAGTACAGGCGATAGTAGATTGGGTTTCTGACAGTGGATCCAGTTCCTTCAGATTGTCTCCCACCCAGTCTCCTGCTGAAAGACCACAGTTGGCACCTGCAGCCGATGTCCATTAGTCTTTCACCTCACCCCCTTGCAAATCAGCCAAGCAGTCTGAGCCCCAAGTCATGCAGCAGTCTCTTCTGCTTTTCGATGACTCTGTTAGCAGGGTTTCCCAGGGCCATCCACCTAGCCCTGCCCCAGAAGTGGAAGAGATTGAGTGCACCGATGCCCAACCACTTATCTTTCAAGATTAGTACATTGGAGGACCATCGCAGCACGTCTCGGATGATGACGAAACACAGGTGCCAACTGCTGGGGCTTTCGAAAGTGTGCAGACCGACAAGGAAGGCAGGGGTGAAGACTGGCTGGAAGATGATGTGGAGGACGATGAGGTCCTCGACCCCACATGGAATCAAGGTCATGCAACTGACCTATGTAGTTCGGAGGTGGTCGCACAGAGCCACCAGAACAGCAGAAGAGGGAGCAGGGTGCAAAAGCGGAGCGTCCGTCCTCTAGACAGTACGCCTCCTACTGCCCACCACAGTAAGGGACTGAGCACACTAAAGACAGCTCCAAGGAGTTCCCTGGCGTGGCAGTTCTTCAGAGAATGTGATGACGACAAGACACGAGTGGTTTGCACGCTGTGCAATCAGAGCCTGAAGCGAGGCATAAACATTCTCAACCTAAGCACAACCTGCATGACCAGGCATTTAAGTGCAAAGCACGAGCTGCAGTGGAGTAGACACCTCAAAAACCAAGAAAGGTCTCTGGCTCCTCCTGCTTCCTCTTCTGCTGCAGTCTCGGCCTCTTCATCCACCTCTGGAGTGACAGTGCTACCTGCCACCCCGCAAACAGAGGATCTGCCAGCAACACCAACACCTGGGTCACCAAGCATCTCCACAATGTCCCACGGAAGCGTTCAGCTCTCCATATCCCAAACGCTGGAGAGGAAAAGGAAGTACCCCCCTACGCACCCGCGATCCCTAGCCCTGAATGCCAGCATTTCTAAATTACTGGTGGAGACGGATTGTTTTAAAGGCCTTATGGTGGTGACTGTCCCACAGTACGTCGTGCCCAGCCGCCACTACTTTTCAAGGTGAGCCTTCCCTTCACAACCAGGTAGGGGACAAAATCAGGTGTGCACTGCGCAACGCCATTTGTGGCAAGGTGCACCTGACTACGGATAAGTGGACCAGTAAGCACGGTCAGGGCCGTTATATCTCCATAACAGCACACTGGATAAATGCAGTGACGGCTGGGCTTGGGCCTGAGGCGGATAGCAGTTTGGCGCATGTCTTTCCACCACCGAGGATTGCAGGGAGCTTCAGTTTGCCTCCTGTTGCTTCCTCCTCCTACTCTGCTTCCTCATCCGGTCAGCGTAACACCTTCACCACCAACTTCAGCACAGCCAGGGGTAAATGACAGCAGGCAGTTTTAAAACTTATCTGTTTGGGGGACAAACCCCACACCGCGCAGGAGTGGACAGGCCTTGAACAACAGACCGATGAGTGGTTTGTGCCAGTCAGCCTCAAGGTGGTGGTGGTGTGCAATAATGGGCGAAATCTCGTAGCAGCTCTGGGACTAGCCTGTTTGTTGCACATCTCTTGCCTGGCGCATGTGCTGAATTTGGTGGTGCAGAGATTCCTTAAAAATTACCCTGACATGTCAGAGCTGCTGCATAAAGTGCGGGCCGTCTGTGCGTGCTTTCTGCGTTCTCACCCTGCTGCTGCTCGCCTGTTAGCGCTGCAGCGTAACTTCGGCCTTCCCGCTCATCGCCTCATATGCGACGTGCCCACAAGGTGGAACTCCACCTTGCACATGCTGGCCAGACTGTGCAAGCAGCAGCAGCAGGCGATAGTGGAGTTTCAGCTGCAGCACGCACGGGTGAGTCGCTCGGCGGAACAGCACCACTTCACCACCAATGACTGGGCCTCCATGCGAGACCTGTGTTCCTTGTTGCGCTGTTTCGAGTACTCCACCAACATGGCCAGTGCCGATAACGCCGTTCTCAGCGTTATTATCCCACTTCTATGCCTCCTTGAAAAAACGCTGCTGGCGATGATGGAAGAGGATGTGGCACAGGAGAAGGAGGAGGAAGAGGGATCATTTCGTAGAGTTTCCGGACAGTCAATTCCCAAGTGGCTCCGAGGGTGGGTTCCTGCACCCACAAACCCAAGGTACACAATTGTCCAGCCAGGGCACAGTTCTGGAGGATGAGGAGGTGGAGGAGGAGGAGATGGAGGAGGAGGAACCATGTTCACAGCAGGGTGGCACCCAGACCAGCTCATGGCCATCACTGGTGCGTGGATGGGGGGATACAGAGGACACAGATAATACACCTCCCACAGAGGACAGCTTTTCGTTGCCTCTGGGCAGCCTCCCACACATGAGCGATTACATGCTGCAGTGTCTCCGCAACGACCGCCGAGTTGCCCACATTCTAACTTGTGCTGATTACTGGGTGACCACGCTGCTGGATCCCCGTTACAAGAAAAACGTACCGTTCTTAATTCCGTCACTGGAGCGTGATCGTAAGATGCGCGAGTACAAGCGCACGCTGTAGACGCGCTGCTGGTGGCATTCCCACCTGACAGCGGGGGCACAGTGGAAGCACAAGGCGAAGGCAGAGGATGAGGTCGCCAACGCAGCTGGGGCACCACCAGCACCTGAGAAGGCAGGGTTAGCATGGCCAAAATGTGGAAAAGCTTTGTCTGCACGCCGCAACAACCAGCACCACCAGCTGATATGGAACGTCTTAGCAGGAGGCAGCATTTCACCAACATGGTGGAGCAGTATGTGTGCACACGCCTACACGTACTGAATGACGGGTCTGCCCCCTTTAACTTCTGGTTCTCCAAATTGGGCATATGGCCTGAGCTTGCCCTTTACACCTTGGAGGTGCTGGCCTGCCCTGCAGCCGGTGTATTGTCTGAACGTGTGTTTAGCACGACTGGAGGGTTATATTTCCCAATATTTTGTGGTGCACACTAACTTAAAAAAATATAAAAATTTATTAAACAAAAAAGCAGTGCAGGCTACCTCCTCCTCCTCCACCGCCACTTCGACCTACACCGCCACATCCACCGCCTCCTCAACCTCCTACTCCATATGGACCTGGTCCTCCTAGATCAAGATTATTATTTTTTATTTTTACGTATTTTATGTTATTTAAAGTCATTTCCCTTAACCACATTTTGACGCCATTTGCAGCCCTCTAGCCCTTTCCATGACATTTTTACAACCATTTTAGTGCTCAAAACTCGAATTTTTTTCCGAAGTTCGGCCGAACCCGTCGAACCCGAACATCCAAGTGTCCGCTCAACTCTAATTAAAACCAGAATATAACAGCAGTATCTAATGCTTGTATTGGACTGTCAGAAATGCAGCAAAGGCCCCAAATGTAGGGTCTTGCACAAAATGGGTGTTTTTTTAAACCCAGAATATAATTGCAGTATACAGTCGTGGCCAAAAGTTTTGAGAATTACATAAATATTGGAAATTGTAAACGTTGCTGGTTAAGTTTTTATAATAGCAATTTGCATATACTCCAGAATGTTATGAAGAGTGATCAGATGAATTGCATAGTCCTTCTTTGCCATGAAAATGAACTTAATCCCAAAAAAAACTTTCCACTGCATTTCATTGCTGTCATTAAAGGACCTGCTGAGATCATTTCAGTAATTGTCTTGTTAACTCAGGTGAGAATGTTGACGAGCACAAGGCTGGAGATCATTATGTCAGGCTGATTGGGTTAAAATGGCACACTTGACATGTTAAAAGGAGGGTGATGCTTGAAATTATTGTTCTTCCATTGTTAACCATGGTGACCTGCAAAGAAACACGTGCAGCCATCATTGCGTTGCATAAAAATGGCTTCACAGGCAAGGATATTGTGACTACTAAGATTGCGCCTCAATCAACAATTTATAGGATCATCAAGAACTTCAAGGAAAGAGGTTCAATTCTTGTTAAGAAGGCTTCAGGCCGTCCAAGAAAGTCCAGCAAGCGTCAGGATCGTCTCCTAAAGAGGATTCGGCTGCGGGATCGGAGTGCCACCAGTGCAGAGCTTGCTCAGGAATGGCAGCAGGCAGGTGTGAGCGCATCTGCACGCACAGTGAGGCGAAGACTTTTGGAAGATGGCCTGGTGTCAAGAAGGGCAGCAAAGAAGCCACTTCTCTCCAAAAAAAAACATCAGGGACAGATTGATCTTCTGCAGAAAGTTTGGTGAATGGACTGCTGAGGACTGGGGCAAAGTCATATTCTCCGATGAAGCCTCTTTCCGATTGTTTGGGGCATCTGGAAAAAGGCTTGTCCGGAGAAGAAAAGGTGAGCGCTACCATTAGTCCTGTGTCATGCCAACAGTAAAGCATCCTGAGACCATTCATGTGTGGGGTTGCTTCTCATCCAAGGGAGTGGGCTCACTCACAATTTTGCCCAAAAACACAGCCATGAATAAAGAATGGTACCAAAACACCCTCCAACAGCAACTTCTTCCAACAATCCAACAACAGTTTGATGAAGAACAATGCATTTTCCAGCACGATGAAGCACCGTGCCATAAGGCGAAAGTGATAACTAAGTGGCTCGGCGACCAAAACGTTAACATTTTGGGTCCATGTCCTGGAAACTCCCCAGATCTTAATCCAAAACCCACTAATTCTGACAAACTCCAAGAAGTGATTATGAAAGAATGGGTTGCTATCAGTCAAGAATTGGCCCAGAAGTTGATTGAGAGCATGCCCAGTCGAATTGCAGAGGTCCTGAAAAAGAAGGGCCAACACTGCAAATACTGACTCTTTGCATAAATGTCATGTAATTGTCGATAAAAGCCTTTGAAACGTATGAAGTGCGTGTAATTATATTTCACTACATCACAGAGACAACTGAAACAAAGATCAAAAAGCAGGTTAGCAGCAAACTTTGTGAAAACTAATATTTGTGTCATTCTCAAAACTTTTGGCCACGACTGTATAAAGAGGACCTTTCATTACAATTAAAAAATCTAAACTAAGTATGCTGACATGGAGAGCGGCTCCCAGGCATTATACTATTATCCTTGGGCGCTGCTCCGTTCTCCCGGTATAGGCTCCGGTATCTTCAGATTTTTGGCTCAACTAGGAGGAGCCTGCTCTTGTTCTCCTGGGTGTCTCCTATCCCAGGCTGGAGTGCTGGCCAATCGCAGCACTCAGCTCATAGCCTGGGAGATAAAAACCTCTCAGGCTATGAGCTGAGCGCTGTAATTGGCCAGCGCTACATACAGCCTGGGAGAAGTAGACGCCCAGGAGAACAAGAGCAGGCTCCTCCCAGTTGAGCCGAAAATCTGAAGATACCGGAGCCTATACCAGGAGAACGAAGCGGCGCCCAGGGATAATACTAAGTGCAGGGAGATCCCTGGGTGCCGCTCTCCATGTCTGTATACTTAGTTTAGATTTTTTATCATAATGAATAGTGATGAGTGGCAGGGGTCATATTCGAATTCACGATATTTCGCGAATATTTTGTAAAATATTCATTGAATATTCGCAAATTCAAATTTCCGTTATATTCTACGATTTTTTTTACTTGAAAAATCGGCAAGGTAATGATCGTGTAATATATGAATTTTCCTAATGCAAATTTTTATTGCAAATTTTTCATCTTACAACTATTAGACAAAGAAGATTATAGCACTATATTAGCTAAATTGCTCTATATTCTTATTTTTTTTTTTTTATATTGCTATAACTTTGTTTTTTCAAATATTCGTAATATTCTAAAACAAGAATATATAGCAATATAGTGAATATTTGAAAAAAAATTAATATAGAGCAATTTAGCTAATATAGTGCTATAATCTTCTTTGTCTAATAGTTGTAATTTTTTTCTCATCTGAAGTTCAGATTGGAAAAAAATTACAACTATAAAAAAAAAGATTATAGCACTATATTAGCTAAATTGCTCTATATTCGTTTTTTTTTTCGAATATTCACTATATTGCTATATATTATTGTTTTAGAATATTACGAATATTCTAAAAAACGAAGTTATAGCAATATTGCGAATATTAAAAAAAAAACAAAAAAACGAATATAGAGCAATTTAGCTAATATAGTGCTATAATCTTCTTTGTCTAATAGTTAAGTTGAAAAATTTGCATTATGAAAATTCGCAAACAACACTACTCCTAAAGTCAAATATACTGCAGCCTTCTCATTGGCCCACAAGCTAGAAGCAGGGAGGGATTATGTGTACTGATTAAAAAAAAAAAAATCGAATATTCAAAATTACGAATATATATCACTATATTCGAAATGTTCGTGAATTTTCGAAGTACCTATATTCGCAATAAAAATTCGAAATTCGAATATTCGTGATCAACACTAGTAATGAAAGGTCCTCTTTAAAGCTTGTATTTGACTGTCACAAATGCAGCAAAGGCCCCAGATGTAGGGACTTGGACAAAATGGGTGTTTTTTTTAAACCCAGAATATAAATGCAGTATTTATAGCTTGTATTTGACTGCCACAAATGCAGCAAAGGCCCCAGATGTAGGGTCTTGCACAAAATGGGTGTTTTTAAAAAAAAAACATAATATAATTGCAGTATTTAAAGCTTGTATTTGTCACAAATGCAGGTAAGGCCCCAAATGTAGTGTCTTGCAAAAAATGGGTGTTTTTTTTTTAAACCAGAATATAACAGCAGTATCTAATGCTTGCATTTGACTGTGACAAATGCAGCAAAGGCGACAGGTGTAGGGTCTTGCACAAAATGGGTGTTTTTGTAAACCCATAATATAAATGCAGTATTTTAAGCTTGTATTTGACTGTGACAAATGCAGCAAAGGCCCCAGATGTAGGGTCTTGCACATAATGGGTGTTTTTTTAGACCCAGAATATAACTGCAGTATTTAAAGCTTGCATTTGACTGTCACAAATGCAGCAAAGGCCCCAAATGTAGGGTCTTGCACAAAATGGGTGTTTTTTTAAAACCAGAATATAACAGCGGTATTTAACGCTTGTATTGGACTGTCACAAATGCAGTGGAGGGTGCAAATTTACTTTTTAGCAAAAATAAATAAAAAATCATCCTCACAGAATCTAACAGATGGATTTACTTGGATTGTACTTTACAGAAAAAAATGTGAATATGTAACCCCCCTGTTTACCTGAACTCACAAAACAATTCCGTATATTATTTTGCCTTCCCCTGGCACATATGCAGTGCAGGTGCACTTAAAAAATAGGTATATGTTGCCCACTGAACTAAAAGAACAAGGTTAAATTATTGTCCCTGGCACATATGCTGTGCTGGTGCATTGAACTTACACAAAATGGCCGCCGCCCACCTAACTAACAGACGGATAAAAGTTATTTTTCTGTGCCACTTGGCTCAGGGCAGGGTAAAAAAATGTTGCACTGCACCCACAAAACAAAATCGCTGTAAATCGCTGAGTTAACAAGTTCTGATTACAGATTCTTTCCTATTCTCTCCCTCACAGCAGCAGCATCCTATCCCTACACTAATCAGAGCAGAATGACTTGCAGCGCTACGTGACTACAGCTTATATATATATATAGAGGGTGGGTCACATGCTGCACTGGCCAATCACAGCCATGCCATTAGTAGGCATGGCTGTGATGGCTTCTAAGGGTACAAGAGTTAAGGGGTTCATTTTTTTTTAATAATAATTTAACTCACCTTAATCCACTTGTTCACGCAGCCCGGCTTCTCTTCTGTCTTCATCTTTGCTGTGCACAGAAAAGACCTGTGGTGACGTCACTACACTCATCACATGGTCTGTCACATGATCCATCACCATGGTAAAAGATCATGTGATGGACCATGTGATGAGCGCAGTGACATCATCAAAGTTCCTATTCCTCAAAGAAGAAGACAGAAGAGAAGCCGGGCTACGTGAACAAGTGGATTAAGGTGAGTTAAATTATTATTTTATTTTTTTTAACCCCTCCAGCCCTATTGTACTAAGCATTCTGTATTAAGAATGCTATTATTTTCCCTTATAACCATGTTATAAGGGAAAATAATTCAATCTGCACAACACCTAACCCAAACCCAAACTTCTGTGAAGAAGTTTGGGTTTGGGTACCAAACATGCTAATTTTTCTCACGCGCGTGCAAAACGCATTACAATGATTTGCACTCGCGCGGAAAAATCGCGCATTTTCCCGCGACGCACGCGCATCTTGTCCGGGCCAAAAACATGACGCCCGTGTGAAAGAGGCCTTACAGTTCGGGTTCACTCAACCCTAATTATGACTTCAGATGGAGAAAAATGACGAATATTCTAAAAAACTAATATATAGCACTATATTCAATATAGTGCTATATATTCGTATTTTAGAATAGTCGTAATTTTTTTCCATCTGAAGTGAACATTTGAAATATTCAAAATATTCGCAAATTTTCTAAGTGGCGATATTCGAGATAAAAATTTGCTTTTAGAATATTCATGTTCAACACTATATATCAGCTGCAAATTGGTATAAAAACATTGTACAATTCTTAGTGTAAAGACTTGTGATGCATTGTGTCTCCTCATCCCTACAGACAGCCCTAGACAATATAAATTCACCAGATTTTGGGAACATCTTTTATGCATCATTCACAATTTACAACACATTTTACAAAGGAAGATCACATTATTAATAAATATTCAAAAAGATGATGCAAAATAAAAGTGGCACAGGCAAAACAGAACACTAATAAGGTACAACTTCGAGGTTTTAGTTCTGTTCCTTCCTTTCATACCCTCCCTCTCAAATACACCTACCTGTACATAGATTTCCCATCTTTAATGCAAAAATCTATGTTTCTATTGTTTAGCAAATTAGGCAGTCATTTGCCAATTAATATTTCTGCAAATGGGCAAGTCATGAGTCATGAATAGGCAAAATTTAAATAGGACCTTTCATCGGTTTTACTTATAGGAGCTAAATACCTGTACTTGCGGATACTGCCACTCATTTTTTATTTTTTTTTCAAATACTAGGCATCGGTACAGGGAGGAGGAGACGCCAGGATTTCTCAATGGGCATCCCCTTCTCCCTGGCTGTGCTCCTTCTCCCTGGGTGTGACGCTCTCCCCTGTGATTGGATCGCGGCACAGTTAGGGAGAAGGAGACGCCCATTAGGAAACCCTGGCGTCTCCTCCTCCCTGTTCCGATGTTCAGTATTTACATACTGAGCGCAAGAACTTCAGGCGGTGTCACGGCTGAGGATGGGGAAAACCCTCAGCCGTGCGATGTACAGAGATGATGGTCGCTGCTCGACCAGGACGACAGGATTAGGGAGCAGGTCACCTCCTAAACGCATCCCTAACCTGACCCTGACTCCTAGCTACATGAGCCAACCTTGATGGTAGGAGGGCTCATGCTCCGGAACCTAGAAGTCCCTGCTAGCCCTCAAGATGGCCCTCACCTAGGAGCAGGGTAAGACGACCTGTTCCTTCTGGACACGAAGGAAGAGGAGTCTCACTGGCCAAGCTGCTGGGAAAAAGGGGAACACAAACAGTCCTATGGATATGGCAGGTAATGTGAACTAGTTCCACTTACCTGCCACAGCCTTGCTGACTGGATCCCTGTGCAGGCAAGCTGAAGTCCACACAACATTCAATGAACCCAGCAAACACACAACCACACACAGGAACCCAGATCCATAGCTGCACCAATATACAACAGGAAAATATCAACTGAACATCACATAACATGGTGTATCACAATTTATGACCACAAGGGTGGCCCTCACTGGCAGATGGAACTGTGACCAGGAGAGTTCCTCCAGCTTACAACAAGGCTGGAGTACCCCTCAGACATCATGTCTTAACTGAGGCTTTATAGCCCATGCAGCCACACCCACAACCGGACACACCCAGTGCACACACACACTAGGAAGGAAGTTAACCCTTCCAACACCAGGGAAGGGAAGACATCAACTAAAAGGGAAAGTGTCCAACACCTAAGTCACACTGTGGCTGTTGCCGCAAGCAACGACATGGGTGGCAACCGTGCCCTGGGAGTCAGCCCGAAGGCCGGGACACTGCCACCACATGTACACACTACAACCAAACGTTGCCACGGGCAACCACAGTGAGGAGAAGATGTCAGTGCACACCAAACATAAGACAGAGTGCACACAGACATACATAAGTGCATACATACAGACACACAAACTCCAAAGGGACCGCACACATACCTGTTGTCCGCGGCAACCGCACTTGAGGCAAACTACATCAAGCCTCAAGCTGCGGTTGAAACAACAACCCAAACCGCGGGCAACTGTATGCGGCTCCCAAGGAGTCACGGCCAGAACCGTGGCCGTGACAGGCGGGTGCAGCGGGGCGTAGGGGTGATGTTTAAAAAACAACAACTGGGTGGCGGGGGTACCCCGCAAGTACAGGTATTTAGCTCCTATAAGTAAAACAGATGAAAGGTCCTCTTTAACCGCCTCCGGACCGCCTAACGCAGGATCGCGTTCCGGAGGCGACAGCTGCAGGCAGAGTCACGCATATACGCGTCATCTCTCGAGACGCGAGATTTCGCTCAAAGCCGGCCCACGCATGCGCATCGCGGGCCGGCAAAAGTTCAAGGAGTATTTCGTCAGCAACCTGCCAGCCAATGATCGTTGCTGGCAGGTTGCTGATTTTTAAAAAATCGACTCAGAAGCCATCTAACACCTTATATTTATAAATATAAGGTGTTAAATGGCTTCTCTGCTCCTCTGCTGGTCCTTTTGGTCGGTTGGTTCCAGCAGAGGAGCAGACATCACAGTGAGTACACCCAACACCACACTTAGCCCCCAGATCACCCCCTGTGCTGTCTTGACTATTGCATACTGTTTATTTGTGTGCCTTCAGCACCATCTAGTGACCTTTATCTGTAAGTGCATCTTTTGCCTTGTTAAGTTATGCATATTCATTAGGTCACCTGACTTCCTGCTCACAGTGCTTTCTGGGAAAGAGACAGGCTCCTGCTTCTTTTTCTCTTCACCTCATGGAAGGAGCAGCTACTCACTGTGTGTCTCTTACTAAAGCATCGTCGGTAAGGGATTAATTAATGTTTTTGTGTAAGTTTTGTGTACACTGTACTGTATACTCAGTTCTTGTATGTTCATTTTCCTATAGTTTACCTTCTCTACTGCCGGTTAATAAAAACCACAGACTACAGAAACAAGTCTCATCTTATTAACTAGTAGAATGGTGATATCTGCCTGTTGAACTGCATACAGACCCCGGGGGTACATGTTGTGAGAACAGGACAGTAAACGACGACTTCTAGCGAGAGAGACGCACCTGACTACACAGAAGTCTGTTACGGTCCACGCAATATCTGCAAACGGACACCACAGCGACTTCTATACAGTCCAGTGCTGCAAGGGGATAGCCGCTTCAAGCAATGTAGACACATTAGATTGCATACTGTGACCGCTCTCTAAGCACAGCGACCGGCATTCCACAGCACAGTAGTCGCCACGCAGTTAAGTGTCTTCACCAACACCATGTTGCGTAGCACAGTATCAAGCTACAAGACAAGATCAAGGAAGGATGGTTCCACTAAGTCGTCTTCCGTTAGCAATGCGGCTACCATTGCCCGCGCAAAAGCAGAAGCCGCGAAGGTCAAAGCAGCCTTTGCCGAACAAGAAATGAAGATGAAAGAAGAAAAGGCACAGCTAGAGGCTTCAATAGACATGCAAAAGGTCCTCTTAGATGCGAAGCTAGAGAAACTCGCCGTAGAGAAAGAAACGGCAGCCGCCATAGCTGAAGCAGAGTTCTTGGAAGCAATGGAATACAAGAAAACCGGAAGTCACCGCAGTGTGCTTAGCCAAGAACTCGGCCAGCAAGATCCTGTACAACGCACTTCAGAGTACGTCCATCAACACTCTAGACCAAACAGCAATGCTGATCCATTCCCAGGAACCGAAGACGTCACCTATGCCACAGAAGAATCATACCGTCCAAAAGAAAGAGTCACGCTCGGAACCCAGTCCTACAAACAAGAGAGCCCAGAGCCACGTGACAAAACTCCAGCTAACTTCCCTGCACACAAAGGAAGTCAGCTTCCAGTCCAGCCTGCAGAGCCACCTTATCCCACAAGACGGTATGATATGGGCTGGCCTAAGTCAGAGACTCCATACAGGTATGATCGCCCACCACACTCTCACTGTGACTTTCCACCTCCAACCAACCTTAGTAGTAACCAGAGCACAATAGACTTTGCCAGGTTCTTTACTAAACGTGAGCTAGTTACAAAGGGACTGGCGAAGTTCAGTGATCGCCCTGAAAACTATAGAGCATGGCGGGCCTCCTTTTATAACATTACAAAAGACTTGGGTCTGTCACACAGTGAGGAGATAGACTTCCTTGTAGATCGGCTTGGAAAAGACTCTGTAGAACATGCCAAGAGAATCAGGGATATTAATATAAACTACCCAGAGATTGGCCTAAAAATGATCTGGGATAGACTTGATGAATGTTATGGTTCTGCAGAGGTCATAGAGGATGCGTTGTTTAAAATAATTGACGAATTCCCTAAAATATCTAGCAAAGGGTTCCAGAAACTTAGGGATTTAAGTGATCTACTGATGGAATTACAGGTTGCCAAAGCCGAAGGGGATTTACCGGGGCTTGCTTTCCTCGACACTGCCAGAGGTGTCAAACCTATTGTATTAAAGCTTCCCCACAACCTGCAGGAGAAATGGGTCTCCCATGGGTCAAGGTACAAACATATCCACAATGTGCCATTCCCTCCCTTCAGTGTGTTTGTTGATTTTGTAAGGCTAGAAGCTAATATTCGTAATGACCCTAGCTTTGATCTATCACAGTCTTGTGCCACTCCCTATGACCACAGACCACACAAAGGATCAGTGGCAGTGCACAAAACTAACATTTCACCTGCAGATTCTTACAGGCATTACAGCTCCGCCAGCCACGAAACAGTCAAAGATCCTGGTAAGCAGTGCCCTCTACACAAGAAGCCACACCCTCTTCTGAAGTGCAGAGCCTTTAGAGAAATGTCCATAGGAGATCGCAAAGCCTTCCTCAAGGAGAACCGCATTTGCTACAAGTGCTGCTCATCAACATCACATATTGAACTAAGTGTACTGACATAGGAGGTCACAATGATAGAAATTGGCACTCCAGATTACCAAGTGAAAAGGGCAATAATGAGTAAGTGGGTAATCTAAAATTTAATATTTATTGGTAATGCAGATAAAAAATAGGTTCCAAAATAAAGTGTGCTGTAGACAAACCTTGGGATAGAAATAATGTATAAACACTAGGACAACCTAAGCGTCTATCCCAAATGAAAATTGACAAAAAATACACAATAATAGTGCACGGCGGCACCAGTAACCGTTTTGTCCTACCGGTACCGCGGAACAGGATGCGGATCGATCACCACCGTCGTCAGACCTTCGATAAAGGTTTCTCCAAAACAGAAGTTTGAAGAAAAAATATGAACATCAGGCAGTGATGCACATGTGTGCAGGGTCCCTGTTAAGGCCCTATGGCTAGCTAGGAGATATATCCCTAATACTAAATGTAGGTAGCAGCCTCACCACAGGGCACTCGTCCTGACAAGGACGACCCCGTCCGGAACCTGTCCCTAGAATGAATAAACTATGTGTCCCTAAAAGAAAAAAGAACTCCCTACACGCATGTTTCACTGCCTAAAAAAACAAATTAAAAGGCAATTCATCAGGGGAGAGATGAGGGAAGACGTACTAGGGATAGGTATAAGATGGACACTAATTCCTAGAGACCAGCCTAACTAAATATGTCAGCCAGTGATGGGGGTAACCAGATGGTGGATACCTCCTTGGGCGGTCTCTTTAGATAAGGAGACTATGGTGCATGCAGTGACATGATATAGGAGAAGCTGCACATGGGACGCCAACCTGTCTGGCGTTTACACCATGTTTAAATATTCACCTCGCTGCCGCCTCCGCCGCCCACGATGTAGCAGGGCCAATGGGCGCATCCGTGCGCTCGCACGTCGGCGCCGCGCATGCGCTCACCGCAGAGTCAGAAGCGAGGTTTGAAACGCAAGGAAATGCCATTGATACCGGCTCTCTCCTGCGCATGCGCGGCCTCGTATGTTCTCACGATGCCGCGGCTGTCAGCTGTTTGACAGCAATACTATAGACAGAGACTAATGGCAGTTGTCTATTGGTGATGCGGAGTGGCAGAATGCTCGGAACTCGTCCTGTCAGCACCGCATCAAAGCCCAGAATCGGGCCCAAAATATTGCCAAAGACTGTCAGGTTAGTGTAAAATGCACAGAATGCAACAACTCAGATCACAACACGGCCCTACATCCTGGGCCTTTCCCATGGACCTCATCACAGAGTAACAGTGCCAGAGAGCATGGCGGGGAGGAAAGTACCTCTGGAGCTAACCCACCAGCAGTTACTTCACAATGCACTGAAGTCTGTAAAGGACTCATAGGCGGCAGGTCCTGCTCAAAAATGTGCCTTACAAAAGTATACCCAAAGGGCTGCAGAGACAAAGCCATCAATGTTTACGCTATCCTAGATGACCAAAGTAATGCGTCCCAAGCCAAATCTACTTTCTTTGATATTTTCAACATCAAAGGGCCTAACACTCCTTATTCTCTAAAGACTTGTGCAGGTACTGTAGAAACAGCGGGGAGGAGAGCTAGTGGCTACCTAATTGAATCCATAGATGGTAAAACGTGTCTTTCCTTACCAACTATTACTGAATGTAACCAAATCCCTGATAATAGACACGAGATCCCTACACCAGAGGTAGCCATACATCACCCCCATTTACAACGTATAGCCCATCTATTACCAAAACTCGATCCTAACGCTCAGATAATCCTACTCCTAGGGAGAGATATCTTACAAGTTCATAAAACTAGAGAACAGATTAATGGCCCACATCATGCTCCTTATGCCCAAAGGCATGACCTAGGATGGGTCATAGTAGGAGATGTCTGCTTAGGAAGCATACACAAACCAACCTCCATTAATAGCATGCTCACAAGCTGTCACTACCAGAGCTTTGGGACGTTCTCACAGCTCTGTTTCTCCACCCCTGTGATGATGTCACTACTAGAGCTGGGAGGAGTTCTCACTACTCTGTTTACTTTTGGTTTCTTTCACCACAGCTGTCCTTCATGTGTTTGATTTTCCTCTCTTTATATCACCCCTCCTCCTATGATAGGATGTGGATTATAGTTCTCACTTCAGTTGTAGCTCTGGCTTTAGTTTCTTCACTTGTAGCTATCAGTTCACTGGACCTGTGTTCTGCTGCAGCTAGCACTCTGGATATTGCCAGCCTGTCCTTGGATCCGTCTTCTCTGCGGCTGCAACACCGTCAGCTAAGTGTGCAGACATTGTTGTGTTCCTGTTTATTTTCTGACTGGATCTGAGGTGGCCACGGTTCCCTCCATATACTGAGTAGGGCACTGGTGGCCGTGCCCCTTCCACTATTGTAGGGGTTACAGTGGTCATTAGTCTTAGGCACGTGGGCATGCCTCTTTCCGCCATTTGGATCCGGGCATGTGCTTTAGCAGAATAGGGAGAGCGTTGAGGGTCGGACAGGGGTCACCCGTTATCCTCCCTAGTTCTGGGTCCAGTCAGTAGCTCTGTACTGTGTATAACTATTGTTGCCCACATACAGCCGTGACATTATAATCCACCAAAACCGTCCTTTTTTGACATGGATCCGCTTTCTGGCCTGGTTGACCGCATGCAGGGTCTTTCTTTGGAAGTAGCGGATCTCCGTCAATCTATGACTCAGCTTCAAGCATTGGGCCCTGCTCCGGCTCATGGAGTCTGTTGCGAGCCAAAGGTCTCACTTCCGGAGACGTTCTCCGGGGGCAGTGAGAATTTTGTTCGTTTCAGAGAGGCATGCAAACTCCATTTTTGCTTGTGTCCTCACTCTTCTGGTAATCAAGAGCAGAGGGTGAGGATTGTCATCTCCCTGCTCAGGGGTAATGCTCAGACTTGGGCTTTTTCGCTGCCATCAGGGGATCCCTCCCTTCGATCCGTGGAGGGATTTTTTGTGGCCCTGGGGCAGATTTATGATGACCCGGATCGTGTTGCTCTGGCCGAATCTAACCTACGTGTTTTATGCCAGAACAAACGGTCTGCGGAGCTTTATTGTTCTGAATTTCGGAGATGGGCAGCTGATTCGGGTTGGAATGATGCTGCACTCCGGAGTCAGTTCTGTCATGGTCTCTCGGAGAGATTAAAAGATGCGTTTGCTTTCCATGAGAGACCAACGTCCTTAGAGTCTGCCATGTCATTGGCGGTACGCCTTGACAGGCGTCTAAGAGAAAGAAACGAGACCTCTCTGTCCAGCCATTGTCAGTCTAGGGGAAGTGGTGCGGACTCATTCAGTGTGCAGGGGCCTCATCCTGTCTCGCTCCCCTCTGAGGAGGAGCCCATGCAGCTGGCTCGACTTGCCCCTGATAAAAGAGGATTTAGTCCTCAGAGTATGGTCTGTTTTTGTTGTGGGGGCATAGGTCATTTGGCAAATGTTTGTCCATCTAGGAGATTCTTGAACCGTACTAAGAGCGATAATAAGAGAAAAATCTCAAAAGGTAAATCATCAGGTTCTGCTTCATCTGCTACTTTGGGCAAAGTTGATGTAGGATTTGATGCTTTTCCTCTGACCTGCAGTTCCCGTTTTCTCCTGTCTGCCAGGGTGGCGCTAGAGAGCAAAGTCATTTCTTGTGAGATTTTTGTCGATAGTGGAGCGGCCGTCAATCTTATTGACACTCAATTTGTAGCCATGCATTGTTTTCAGGTTTGCACATTAGATAAAGATATACCTGTTTTTGCTATTGACTCTGCTCCACTCTCACAGAGATCTCTGAAAGGCATTGTTCACAATATCCGGCTAGCTGTAGGTGACACTCATGTGGAGGATATATCTTGTTTTGTCCTTAACGGATTGCCGTCTCCTCTAGTTTTGGGGTTACCCTGGCTCACTAGACATAACCCCACTATTGATTGGCAAGGAAGGCAAATAAATGAGTGGAGTGACTTTTGTAGAGAGAATTGTCTCACAGCGACTTTTGCAGAGGTGTCTACTAAAACGGTGCCATCATTTCTCTCTGATTTCTCGGACGTGTTTTCCGAGAGCGGTGTTCAGGAGCTACCTCCTCACCGGGAGTTTGACTGTCCCATTAACCTCATTCCCGGCGCCAAGCTGCCAAAAGCACGCCTCTACAATCTCTCACAACCGGAAAGAATCGCTATGCGAACTTACATCTCCGAGAGTCTCGAAAAGGGGCATATTCGTCCCTCAAAGTCACCTGTGGCCGCGGGTTTTTTTTTTGTTAAAAAGAAAGATGGCTCTCTGAGACCTTGCCTAGATTTTAGGGAGCTGAACCGTATCACGATTCGCGATCCCTATCCCCTTCCTCTGATCCCGGACCTCTTCAATCAAATTGTTGGGGCCAAGGTGTTTTCCAAATTGGATTTGAGAGGCGCGTACAACCTGGTCAGGGTCAGAGAGGGGGATGAATGGAAAACGGCCTTTAATACCCCTGACGGGCATTTCGAGAATCTCGTTATGCCTTTCGGCCTGATGAATGCTCCGGCCGTCTTTCAGCATTTCGTTAATAGTATTTTCTATCATTTAATGGGGAAATTTGTATTGGTGTATCTTGATGATATTTTGATTTTTTTCCCTGATGTTCAAACCCATCAGGATCATCTTTTTCAGGTTCTGCAGATTCTGCGGGAAAATAAATTGTACGCCAAGCTGGAGAAATGTCTTTTTATGGTATCGGAGATTCAATTTCTGGGTTTTCTCCTCTCTGCTTCTGGTTTTCGCATGGATCCCGAGAAGGTCCGTGCTGTACTTGAGTGGGAGCTTCCTGAAAATCAGAAGGCATTGATGCGCTTTCTGGGTTTTGCGAACTATTACAGAAAGTTCATTTTGAATTATTCCTCTGTTGTCAAACCCCTCACTGACATGACAAAAAAGGGGGCGGATTTTTCCTCTTGGTCGGAGGAGGCGCTTGCAGCCTTTTCTAAGATTAAAGAGAATTTTGCGTCTGCTCCCGTCTTGGTGCATCCCGATGTTTCCTTACCTTTTATTGTTGAGGTGGATGCTTCCGAGGTGGGTGTGGGTGCGGTTTTGTCCCAGGGCCCTTCCCCTGCCAAGTGGCGACCCTGTGCCTTTTTCTCTAAAAAACTCTCCCCGGCAGAGAGAAACTATGATGTGGGCGATAGGGAGTTGTTGGCCATCAAGTTGGCTTTCGAGGAATGGCGCCATTGGTTGGAGGGGGCCAGGCACCCTATCACCGTTTTTACCGACCATAAGAATCTGGCATACTTGGAGTCGGCCAGGCGTATGAATCCGAGACAGGCCAGATGGTCTCTGTTCTTCTCCAGATTCAATTTTGTTGTTACATTCCGACCTGGGATAAAAAATGTGAAGGCTGATGCTCTCTCTCGCTGTTTTCCGGGAGGAGGAAACTCCGAGGACCCGGGTCCCATTTTGGCGGAGGGGGTAGTTGTTTCTGCTCTATATTCCGATTTGGAGGCCGAGGTCCAGGCTGCCCAGACTGAGACACCTGCCCGTTGTCCTTCTGGGAAGTTGTTCGTGCCTCCTGAGCTACGTCACAAACTCTTTAAGGAGCATCATGATACGGTTCTTGCTGGTCACCCCGGGAGTAGAGCCACGGTGGATCTCATTGCTCGGAGATTTTGGTGGCCGGCTCTTCGTAAGTCGGTGGAGGGTTTTGTGGCTGCTTGTGAGACGTGCGCTCGCGCTAAGGTCCCTCGTTCACGGCCTTCAGGTTCCCTTCTCCCGTTACCCATTCCTTCCCGTCCTTGGACACACCTGTCCATGGACTTTATCACGGATCTTCCTCGTTCCTCGGGGAAGTCGGTGATCCTGGTGGTGGTGGACCGTTTTAGCAAGATGGCTCATTTCGTACCTTTCCCTGGTTTACCTAATGCTAAAACGTTGGCGCAAGCTTTTGTCGACCATATTGTTAAATTGCACGGCATTCCCTCTGATATTGTTTCCGATAGAGGCACGCAGTTTGTGTCCAGGTTCTGGAAGGCTTTCTGTTCTCGCCTGGGGGTTCGGCTGTCCTTCTCTTCTGCTTTTCATCCGCAGTCGAATGGTCAGACTGAGCACCTCAATCAGAATCTGGAGACATATTTGCGCTGTTTTGTTTCAGAGAACCAGGAGGATTGGTGTTCATTTCTCCCTCTTGCTGAGTTTGCTCTGAACAACCGTCGTTAGGAATCTTCTGATAAGTCACCATTCTTTGGTGCATATGGGTTCCATCCACAGTTTGGGACATTCTCGGGAGGGGCTCTTTCTGGTTTACCTGAGGAGGAGAGATTTTCCTCGTCTTTGTCTACCATTTGGCAAAAGATTCAGGGTAATCTTAAAAAGATGAGTGAGAGGTATAAGCGTGTGGCTGATAAGAGACGTGTGCCTGGTCCGGACCTGAATGTGGGTGATCTGGTGTGGTTGTCTACTAGAAACATTAAGTTGAAGGTTCCCTCCTGGAAATTGGGTCCCAAGTTTATTGGGCCTTATAAAATCTTGTCAGTCATCAATCCTGTTGCCTTCCGTCTTGATCTTCCACGGGTTTGGAAGATACATAATGTATTTCACAGATCTCTCTTAAAACCATATGTCCAGCCCACGGTACCCTCCTCTTTGCCTCCTCCTCCGATTTTGGTTGATGGCAATCTGGAGTTTGAGGTTTCCAGAATTGTGGACTCTCGCATGGTCCGCGGTTCTCTTCAGTACCTCGTTCATTGGAAGGGTTATGGTCCTGAGGAGAGGATGTGGGTTCCGGTGTCGGACATTAAAGCCACTCGCCTCATCAGGGCATTTCATAGGGCTCATCCTGAGAAGGTGGGTCCTGGGTGTCCGGAGTCCACCCGTAGAGGGGGGGGTACTGTCACTACCAGAGCTTTGGGACGTTCTCACAGCTCTGTTTCTCCACCCCTGTGATGATGTCACTACTAGAGCTGGGAGGAGTTCTCACTACTCTGTTTACTTTTGGTTTCTTTCACCACAGCTGTCCTTCATGTGTTTGATTTTCCTCTCTTTATATCACCCCTCCTCCTATGATAGGATGTGGATTATAGTTCTCACTTCAGTTGTAGCTCTGGCTTTAGTTTCTTCACTTGTAGCTATCAGTTCACTGGACCTGTGTTCTGCTGCAGCTAGCACTCTGGATATTGCCAGCCTGTCCTTGGATCCGTCTTCTCTGCGGCTGCAACACCGTCAGCTAAGTGTGCAGACATTGTTGTGTTCCTGTTTATTTTCTGACTGGATCTGAGGTGGCCACGGTTCCCTCCATATACTGAGTAGGGCACTGGTGGCCGTGCCCCTTCCACTATTGTAGGGGTTACAGTGGTCATTAGTCTTAGGCACGTGGGCATGCCTCTTTCCGCCATTTGGATCCGGGCATGTGCTTTAGCAGAATAGGGAGAGCGTTGAGGGTCGGACAGGGGTCACCCGTTATCCTCCCTAGTTCTGGGTCCAGTCAGTAGCTCTGTACTGTGTATAACTATTGTTGCCCACATACAGCCGTGACACAAGCACATTAGATAATGGACGTCCCTCTATTTTCCAACCATGTAAAAACAACTTCCTCATAAAGGAACTGCCACATAGTACTCAACTACCTTGTTCTTTCATAGACTCTGTAGACCACGACATAGCTTGTGACAGTGACGAAGACCACTTAGGTTGCTCAGTGTTCCAAAGGACCAAGGAGGACAATCAGGTAGCAATGTCCCACGAAGACAGATTGTTTTTAGAAACCATGCAAAAGGAAATCACTAAGGATGAAACAAATAGTTGGGTCGCACCCCTTCCCTTCAGGCCTCAAAGACAACGTTTGCCTAACAACAGAGAGCAAGTCTACAGACGTTTTGTCTCTCTAAGACGTAGCTTCCACAAGAAGCCAGAAATGAAAGATCACTTCTTTACTTTCATGAGGAAAATATTTGAGAACGGTCATGCTGAGGTAGCTCCCACCCTTAAAAACTCAGAAGAATGTTGGTATTTACCCATATTCGGGGTTTACCACCCAAAGAAACCAGGTCAAATTAGAGTAGTGTTTGACTCTAGTGCTAAATATGAAGGCGTCTCCCTAAACGACGTCCTGCTCTCAGGTCCAGATCTAAACAACAAGCTCCTAGGAGTACTGCTTCGTTTTCGTAAAGACTCTGTTGCCTTCATGGCAGACATTCAGCAGATGTTTCATTGCTTTCTCGTTAAAGAGGAACACAGAAACTTCTTAAGATTTCTTTGGTTTATTGACAATGACCCCTTAAAAGATATTGCGGAGTACCACATGCGGGTACATATCTTTGGTAACAGCCCCTCCCCTGCAGTTGCAACTTATGGTCTCAGACACTCTGCTCAGGAAGGCGAACTAGAATATGGGTCAGACGTCAGACAATTCGTAGAAAGAGACTTTTATGTAGATGACTGTCTAAAATCACTACCAACTGTTGAGGGCGCAGTAGGTCTCCTTAAGAGAGCTCAAGAAATGCTCGCATGCTCAAACCTGAGACTGCACAAAATAGCCTCCAATAGTAAGCAGCTGATAGAAGCATTTCCCTCTCAAGACCACTCAAACGACCTACAGAGCTTAGACTTAGGGACTGACTCCCTTCCTATACAACGTAGCCTTGGTCTCCTCTGGGATCTAAAATCAGACACGTTTACCTTCCAAGTCAGCCAGGAAGAGAAGCCCTTTACCCGTAGAGGTGTCCTGTCTGCCATAAACAGTCTTTATGATCCCTTGGGATTCACGGCCCCCGTTACAATCCAGGGCAAATCACTACTTAGAGACTTAACTCAGGAGACATTGGATTGGGATCACCCACTTTCCCCTGAAAAAAGAAACATATGGATAGAGTGGAGAAACTCCCTAAAGACTTTATCTAACCTGCATGTTCCACGTTCTTACGCACCTGTGCCATCCACAGAAGTAAAAACACAAAGACTTTATGTATTCTCTGACGCATCCGTCAAAGCAATTGCCGCTGTAGCTTATCTTAAAACTATAGACAACAAAGGTCAGTGCCACACAGGGTTTGTCATGGGCAAAGCAAAACTCGCACCACTTCTCGAACATACAATACCCAGGCTAGAACTCTGTGCCGCTGTACTAGCCGTTGAACTAGCTGAATTAATTACGTCAGAGATAAACCTAGAGATTCGAGACGCCGAGTTTTATACAGACAGTAAAGTGGTCCTGGGCTACATTTACAACCAAACTAGACGTTTCTATGTTTACGTTAACAACCGAGTGTTAAGAATCAGGAGGTCTACTTTCCCAAAACAATGGCACTTTGTACCTACTGACCATAACCCAGCAGACTTAGCAACCAGGTCAGTTGCTGCCAGTCACCTTAAGGACACAGTTTGGTTCACGGGTCCTGCTTTTCTATACAACTCAGAACATTCTTCTGCCTGTGACTCATATGAGTTGTTAGATGCAGATTCTGACAAAGAAATCCGCCCCCAGGTATCTGTGCTACTTACTGTAAATTCGTACAATCAGCTCGGTAGCCACCGTTTCATCAGGTTTTCCACCTGGAAGTCACTTGTGCGAGCTATCACCTGTTTAGCACACATAACCCGTTCCTTCAAGCATGCCCCATTTGTTATGGAATGTAACTGCAAAGGTTGGCATCATTTTAAGAATGGATACTCAGTAAGTGAGCTAGAATAATCGAAAAATCTAATTATTTGTTCCATGCAACAAGAGACATTCGCCAAGGAACTCTACTGCATTAACAACAAAAAACCTGTGTCAAAAGACAGTGTGTTAGTGAAGCTCGATCCAGTCCTTGATGAGAATGGTCTGCTAAGAGTGGGAGGGCGGCTTAAAGAGGCCAAATTAGGGTTTAATGAGAAACATCCTATCATAATACCTGGTCATCATCATTTAGCTTCCTTGCTTGTAGAGCACTACCACAGTAAGATAAAACACCAGGGCCGACTGTTTTCCGAAGGAGCATTACGAGCTGCTGGGCTGTGGGTCGTTGGTGCAAAAAGGTGTATTAACAAATGTATATTCAAATGTATCACTTGCCGCAAGCTACGCGGGGGTTTACAAACGCAAAAAATGGCCAATCTCCCATCCGACAGGGTTAGCATGGACCCTCCATTTACTAACGTGGACCTTGACGTGTTTGGTCCCTGGTCCGTTATCACACGCCAAACAAGAAGTAGCCATGCTAGCTCCAAGCGATGGGCAGTCATTTTCAGTTGTATGTCAATTTGAGCCGTCCACATTGAAGTTATTGAGTCTATGGACACTTCTAGCTTCATAAATGCCCTCAGGCGCTTTATAGCAATCAGAGGTCCTGTAAAACAAATCCGCTCTGACAGAGGCACAAACTTTGTTGGAGCTGCTAATGAGCTAAAGATTCTCTCCAACTTGGATAATAACAGTGTAAAAAGATTCCTTAGTGAGCAAAGATGCACTTGGATTTTCAATTTCCCTCATTCTTCTCACATGGGAGGAGCCTGGGAAAGAATGATTGGCATAGCCCGCAGAATCTTGAACTCTATCTTCCTACAAGTGGGCAATGCTAGACTCTCTCATGAATGCCTTACAACCTTTATGGCCGAAGTCTCTGCCATTATCAATGCCAGACCCCTGGCTCCGATATCAAATGACCCAGGAGATCCAATACTGCTTACACCTGCCTCTTTACTTACCCAAAAGACTGGTATAGTGAGTGCTCCTTCTGGAGAGTTTGGCACCAAAGATCTCTACAAACGCCAATGGAGACAAGTGCAAGGCCTTGCCGATACTTTCTGGAATAGGTGGAAGAAGCAATATCTTCCCACCTTACAGACAAGAACCAAATGGCACACAGTTAAGCCCAACCTAAAACCTGATGACATTGTTCTTGTTAAAGACTCTCAGGCCCAAAGAAATCATTGGCCTTTGGGCCTCATTACTAAAGTGTTTCCAAGTGAAGACGGACATGTCCGTAAAGTTGAGGTCAAGATTTTCAAACAAAATGAGACCAAACTGTTTATCAGACCTACTTCCGAACTAATCCTACTGTTATCTGTTGAGGACTCTAATAGTGACATCGGCTGATGTCAAGCGGGGAGTGTGCTGTCTTGACTATTGCATACTGTTTATTTGTGTGCCTTCAGCACCATCTAGTGACCTTTATCTGTAAGTGCATCTTTTGCCTTGTTAAGTTATGCATATTCATTAGGTCACCTGACTTCCTGCTCACAGTGCTTTCTGGGAAAGAGACAGGCTCCTGCTTCCTTTTCTCTTCACCTCATGGAAGGAGCAGCTACTCACTGTGTGTCTCTTACTAAAGCATCGTCGGTAAGGGATTAATTAATGTTTTTGTGTAAGTTTTGTGTACACTGTACTGTATACTCAGTTCTTGTATGTTCATTTTCCTATAGTTTACCTTCTCTACTGCCGGTTAATAAAAACCACAGACTACAGAAACAAGTCTCATCTTATTAACTAGTAGAATGGTGATATCTGCCTGTTGAACTGCATACAGACCCCGGGGGTACATGTTGTGAGAACAGGACACCTCCTATCACCCCAATTAACCCCTTGATCACCTCTTGATCGCCCCTGTCAATCACTAGTGAAAGGGAAAAAAGTGATCAGTGTAAACTGTCACTTTTTCTTTCCACTAGTATTGACTGTTAGGTTTTAGGATAGTTTAGGTCCCTTGGTTAGGTAGTTAGCGTCAGTTAGCGCCCAGTCCACTGCACCGCAGTCACTTATTCGCTGATTAGCGTATCGCTAATAGTGATGAGCGGGAGGTGCCATATTCGATTTCACGATATTTCGCGAATATTCGATTGAATATTCGTCGAAATCGAATATTCATAATTATTTCATTTATCGCGAATAATATGCGATTAAATGAATCATTTTTTGTTTTTTTCTGTATAAGGCAACGTTCCTATGACTATGGCTAGGCTAATATGTGTATTTTACGAATATTCTTAATATTGCTCTAACTTAGTCTTTTAGAATATTCGTAATATTCTAAAAGACGAATTTAGAGCAATATTACGAATTTTCGTAAAATACACATATAGATTGTAATTTAGCTAATATAGTGCTATAATCCTTTTTTTTTCTCTAATTTTTTTTGCCTCTTCTGAACTTCAGTTTTGGAAAATATGTACACTATTAAAAAAAATTACTATAGCAGTATATTAGCTAAATTACAATCTATATGTGTATTTTACGAATATTCTTAATATTGCTCTAACTTCGTCTTTTAGAATATTCGTAATATTCTAAAAGACTGAGTTAGAGCAATATTACGAATATTCTAAAAGACGAAGTTAGAGCAATATTAAGAATATTCGTAAAATACACATATAGATTGTAATATAGCTAATATACTGCTAAAGTAATATTTTTAATAGTGTACATATTTTCCAAAACTGAAGTTCAGAAGAGGCAAAAAAAATTAGACAAAAAAAAAAGAATGATAGCACTATTTAGCTAAATTACAATCTATTTGTATTTTACGAATATTCTTAATATTGCTCTAACTTCGTCTTTTAGAATATTCGTAATATTGCTCTAACTTCGTCTTTTAGAATATTACGAATATTCAAAAAGACGAAGTTAGAGCAATATTAAGAATATTCTAAAATACGAAGTTAGAGCAATAATATTCCACTTTGGCATACTGCTCCCCGTCACCATGGGAATGCCTGTGGGTTAGAATATACCATCGGATCTGAGGTTTTACGATCTCAGGGAAAACTCAAATCCGATGGAATTTTCTAACCCACAGGCGTTCCCATGGTGACGGGAACTCTTGTCGGGGTGTTTGTTGTATGCTGAAGTTGATTAAATAACGATTTTGTCATGCGCTCGGGCACACATATTAACCATTACTAGAGTTGAGCGAACACCTGGATGTTCGGGTTCGAGAAGTTCGGCCGAACTTCCCGGAAATGTTCGGGTTCGGGATCCGAACCCGACCCAAATTTCGTCCCGAACCCGAACCCCATTGAAGTCAATGGGGACCCGAGCTTTTGGGCACTAAAAAGGCTGTAAAACAGCCCAAGAAAGAGCTAGAGGGCTGCAAAAGGCAGCAACATGTAGGTAAATCCCCTGCAAACAAATGTGGATAGGGAAATGAATTAAAATTAAAATTAAAAAAATAAAAATGAACCAATATTAATTGGACAGAGGTCCCATAGCAGAGAATCTGGCTTCACATCAGCAGAGAATCAGTCTCTTCATGCCATAGCAAAGAATCTGGCTTCATGTCAGCAGAGAATCAGTCTCTTCATGCTATAGCAGAGAATCTGGCTTCTTGTCACCCACCACTGGAACAGGCAACTGTCACATATTTGGGCCCCGGCACCCAGACAGAGGAGAGAGGTCCCGTAACAGAGAATCTGGCCTTATGTCAGCACAGAATCTGTCTTCATGTCATAGCAGAGAATCAGGCTTCACGTCACCCACCACTGGAACAGGCCACTGTCACACATTTAGGCCCAGGCACCCAGGCAGAGGAGAGAGGTCCCGTAACAGAGAATCTGGCCTTATGTCAGCACAGAATCTGTCTTCATGTCATAGCAGAGAATCAGGCTTCACGTCACCCACCACTGGAACAGGCCACTGTCACACATTTAGGCCCAGGCACCCATGCAGAGGAGAGAGGTCCCGTAACAGAGAATCTGGCCTTATGTCAGCACAGAATCTGTCTTCATGTCATAGCAGAGAATCAGGCTTCACGTCACCCACCACTGGAACAGGCCACTGTCACACATTTAGGCCCAGGCACCCAGGCAGAGGAGAGAGGTCCCGTAACAGAGAATCTGGCCTTATGTCAGCGCAGAATCAGTCTTCATGTCATAGCAGAGAATCAGGCTTCACGTCACCCACCACTGGAACAGGCCACTGTCACATATTTAGGCCCAGGCACCCAGGCAGAGGAGAGAGGTCCCGTAACAGAGAATCTGGCCTTATGTCAGCACAGAATCTGTCTTCATGTCATAGCAGAGAATCAGGCTTCACGTCACCCACCACTGGAACAGGTCACTGTCACACATTTAGGCCCAGGCACCCAGGCAGAGGAGAGAGGTCCCGTAACAGAGAATCTGGCCTTATGTCAGCGCAGAATCAGTCTTCATGTCATAGCAGAGAATCAGGCTTCACGTCACCTACCACTGGAACAGGCCACTGTCACACATTTAGGCCCAGGCACCCAGACAGAGGAGAGAGGCCCCGTAACAGAGAATCTGGCCTTATGTCAGCACAGAATCTGTCTTCATGTCATAGCAGAGAATCAGGCTTCACATCACCCACCACTGGAACAGGCCACTGTCACACATTTAGGCCCCGGCACCCAGACAGAGGAGAGGTTCATTCAACTTTGGGTTGCCCCGCAATATAATGGTAAAATGAATTTAAAAATAGTATTGAATGAGGAAGTGCCCTGGAGTAGAATAATATATTGTTAAGGGGAGGTAGTTAATATCTAATCTGCACAAGGGATGGACAGGTCCTGTGGGATCCATGCCTTGTTCATTTTTATGAACGTCAGCTTGTCCACATTGGCTGTAGACAGGCGACTGCGTTTGTCTGTAATGACGCCCCCTGCCGTGCTGAATACACGTTCAGACAAAACGCTGGCCGCCGGGCAGGCCAGCACCTCCAAGGCATAAAAGGCTAGCTCTGGCCACGTGGACAATTTGGAGACCCAGAAGTTGAATGGGGCCGAACCATCAGTCAGTACGTGGAGGGGTGTGCACAGGTACTGTTCCACCATGTTAGTGAAATGTTGCCTCCTGCTAACACGTTCCGTATCAGGTGGTGGTGCAGTTAGCTGTGGCGTGGTGACAAAACTTTTCCACATCTCTGCCATGCTAACCCTGCCCTCAGAGGAGCTGGCCGTGACACAGCTGCGTTGGCGACCTCTTGCTCCTCCTCTGCCTTCGCCTTGGGCTTCCACTGGTTCCCCTGTGACATTTGAGAATGCTCTCAGTAGCGCGTCTACCAACGTGCGCTTGTACTCGCGCATCTTCCTATCACGCTCCAGTGTAGGAAGTAAGGTGGGCACTTTGTACCGGGGATCCGGCAGGGTGGCAACCCAGTAGTCCTCACACGTTAAAATGTGGGCAACTCTGCTGTCGTTGCGCAGGCACTGCAGCATGTAGTCGCTCATGTGTGCCAGGCTGCCCAGAGGTAAGGACAAGCTGTCCTCTGTGGGAGGCGTATCGTCATCGTCCTGTGTTTCCCCCCAGTCACACACCAGTGATGGGCCCGAGCTGCTTTGGGTGCCACCCCGCTGTGAACATGCTTCATCCTCATCCTCCTCCACCTCCTCCTCATCCTCGTCCTCCTCGTCCTCCAGTAGTGGGCCCTGTCTGGCCACATTTGTACCTGGCCTCTGGTGTTGCAAAAAACCTCCCTCTGAGTCACTTCGAAGAGACTGGCCTGAAAGTGCTAAAAATGACCCCTCTTCCTCCTCTTCCTCCTGGGCCACCTCCTCTTCCATCATCGCCCTAAGTGTTTTCTCAAGGAGACATAGAAGTGTATTGTAACGCTGATAACGGCGTCATCGCCACTGGCCATGTTGGTGGAGTACTCAAAACAACGCAACAGGGCACACAGGTCTCGCATGGAGGCCCAGTCATTGGTGGTGAAGTGTGTCTGATCCGCAGTGCGACTGACCCGTGCGTGCTGCAGCTGAAACTCCACTATGGCCTGCTGCTGCTCGCACAGTCTGTCCAGCATATGCAAGGTGGAGTACCACCTGGTGGGTACGTCGCATATGAGGCGGTGAGCGGGAAGGCCGAAGTTACGCTGTAGCGCAGACAGGCGAGCAGCGGCAGGGTGTGAACGCCGGAAGCGCGAACAGACGGCCCGCACTTTATGCAGCAGCTCTGACATGTCGGGGTAGTTGCGAATGAACTTCTGCACCACCAAATTCAGCACATGCGCCAGGCAAGGGATGTGCGTCAAACCGGCTAGTCCCAGAGCTGCAACGAGATTTCGCCCATTATCGCACACCACCAGGCCGGGCTTGAGGCTCACCGGCAGCAACCACTCGTCGGTCTGTTGTTCTATACCCCGCCACAACTCCTGTGCGGTGTGGGGCCTGTCCCCCAAACATATGAGTTTCAGAACGGCCTGCTGACATTTACCCCGGGCTGTGCTGAAGTTGGTGGTGAAGGTGTGTGGCTGACTGGATGAGCAGGTGGAAGAAGAGGAGGAGGAAGCTGAGTAGGAGGAGGAGGAGACAGGAGGCAAAGAATGTTGCCCTGCGATCCTTGGCGGCGGAAGGACGTGCGCCAAACAGCTCTCCGCCTGGGGCCCAGCCGCCACTACATTTACCCAGTGTGCAGTTAGGGAGATATAGCGTCCCTGGCCGTGCTTACTGGTCCACGTATCTGTGGTTAGGTGGACCTTGCCACAGATGGCGTTGCGCAGTGCACACTTGATTTTATCGGACACTTGTTTGTGCAGGGAAGGCACGGCTCTCTTGGAGAAGTAGTGGGGGCTGGGAACAACATTCTGTGGGACAGCAAGTGACATGAGCTGTTTGAAGCTGTGTGTGTCCACCAGCCTAAATGACAGCATTTCATAGGCCAGTAGTTTAGAAATGCTGGCATTCAGGGCCAGGGATCGAGGGTGGCTAGGTGGGAATTTACGCTTTCTCTCAAATGTTTGTGAGATGGAGAGCTGAACGCTGCCGTGTGACATGGTTGAGATGCTTGGTGACGCAGGTGGTGGTGTTGGTGGTACATCCCATGTTTGCTGGGCGGCAGGTGCCAACGTTTCTCCAGAGGCGGAGGCGGCGGCAGCAGCAGAAGAGGCCGAGTCGGCAGCAGCAGAAGAGGTAGCAGGGGGAGCCTGAGTGACTTCCTTGTTTTTAAGATGTTTACTCCACTGCAGTTCATGCTTTGCATGCAGGTGCCTGGTCATGCAGGTTGTGCTAAGGTTCAGAACGTTAATGCCTCGCTTCAGGCTCTGATGGCACAGCGTGCAAACCACTCGGGTCTTGTCGTCAGCACATTTTTTGAAGAAGTGCCATGCCAGGGAACTCCTTGAAGCTGCCTTTGGGGTGCTCGGTCCCAGATGGCGGCGGTCAGTAGCAGGCGGAGTCTCTTGGCGGTGGGTGTTCTGATTTTGCCCACTGCTCCCTCTTTTGCTACGCTGTTGGCTCGGTCTCACCACTGCCTCTTCCTCCGAACTCTGAAAGTCAGTGGCACGACCTTCATTCCATGTGGGGTCTAGGACCTCATCGTCCCCTGCATCGTCTTCCACCCAGTCTTGATCCCTGACCTCCTGTTCAGTCTGCACACTGCAGAAAGACGCAGCAGTTGGCACCTGTGTTTCGTCATCATCAGAGACGTGCTGAGGTGGTATTCCCATGTCCTTATCATCAGGAAAAATAAGTGGTTGTGCGTTAGTGCATTCTATCTCTTCCACCCCTGGGGAAGGGCTAGGTGGATGCCCTTGGGAAACCCTGGCAGAGCATAAGAGACTGCTGCATAACTTGAGGCTCAGACAGTTTCCCTGATATGCATGGGGGTGATGTGACAGACCGATGGGCTTGGTTTTCATGCGCCATCTGTGCACTTTCTGCAGAAGACTGGGTGGGAGATAATGTGAACGTGCTGGATCCACTGTCGGCCACCCAATTGACTAATGCCTGTACCTGCTCAGGCCTTACCATCCTTAGAACGGCATTGGGCCCCACAAAATATCGCTGTAAATTCTGCTGGCTACTGGGACCTGAGGTAGTTGGTTCACTAGGACGTGTGGCTGTGGCAGAACGGCCACGTCCTCTCCCAGCACCAGAGGGTCCACTAACACCACCACGACCATGTCCACGTCCGCGTCCGCGTCCCTTATTAGATGTTTTCCTCATTGTTCCCGTTCACCACAATTTTGAGAATGGCAAATTTGGGAATAGTTTTTCAACCCAGAACAAAAAGTGTGCTTTTACGGTCACTACAAATAACTTGACCAGCTAAAACAGTACAGATTTGGTTGAATAGAAATGTGAGGCCTGTTTTTTTTTTGCGCTGTGTGACAGGTATAGGTTTAATCACAGAATTAGACTTCTATCTGCACGGTAGCGTGTGTCTTAGGTTTTTCTGAATGACACTATCAGCACCTTCAATGTAAGATATCCTTTTTGGGATAGATTTCAAGTAGGCCTCATATAGCAGAAACTAGTTATTTTGAGAATGGCAAATTTGGGAATAGTTTTTCAACCCAGAACAAAAAATGTGCTTTTACGGTCACTACAAATAACTTGACCAGCTAAAACAGTACAGATTTGGTTGAATAGAAATGTGAGGCCCGTTTTTTTTTTGCGCTGTGTGACAGGTATAGGTTTAATAACAGAATCAGACTTCTATCTGCACGGTAGCGTGTGTCTTAGGTTTTTCTGAATGACACTATCAGCACCTTCAATGTAAGATATCCATTTTGGGATAGATTTCAAGTAGGCCTCATATAGCAGAAACTAGTTATTTTGAGAATGGCAAATTTGGGAATAGTTTTTCAACCCAGAACAAAAAATGTGCTTTTACGGTCACTACAAATAACTTGACCAGCTAAAACAGTACAGATTTGGTTGAATAGAAATGTGAGGCCTGTTTTTTTTTGCGCTGTGTGACAGGTATAGGTTTAATCACAGAATCAGACTTCTATCTGCACGGTAGCGTGTGTCTTAGGTTTTTCTGAATGACACTATCAGCACCTTCAATGTAAGATATCCTTTTTGGGATAGATTTCAAGTAGGCCTCATATAGCAGAAACTAGTTATTTTGAGAATGGCAAATTTGGGAATAGTTTTTCAACCCAGAACAAAAAATCTGCTTTTACGGTCACTACAAATAACTTGACCAGCTAAAACAGTACAGATTTGGTTGAATAGAAATGTGAGGCCCGTTTTTTTTTGCGCTGTGTGACAGGTATAGGTTTAATCACAGAATCAGACTTCTATCTGCATGGTAGCGTGTGTCTTAGGTTTTTCTGAATGACACTATCAGCACCTTCAATGTAAGATATCCTTTTTGGGATAGATTTCAAGTAGGCCTCATATAGCAGAAACTAGTTATTTTGAGAATGGCAAATTTGGGAATAGTTTTTCAACCCAGAACAAAAAATGTGCTTTTACGGTCACTACAAATAACTTGACCAGCTAAAACAGTACAGATTTGGTTGAATAGAAATGTGAGGCCTGTTTTTTTTTGCGCTGTGTGACAGGTATAGGTTTAATCACAGAATCAGACTTCTATCTGCACGGTAGCGTGTGTCTTAGGTTTTTCTGAATGATACTATCAGCACCTTCAATGTAAGATATCCTTTTTGGGATAGATTTCAAGTAGGCCTCATATAGCAGAAACTAGTTATTTTGAGAATGGCAAATTTGGGAATAGTTTTTCAACCCAGAACAAAAAATGTGCTTTTACGGTCACTACAAATAACTTGACCAGCTAAAACAGTACAGATTTGGTTGAATAGAAATGTGAGGCCTGTTTTTTTTTTGCGCTGTGTGACAGGTATAGGTTTAATCACAGAATTAGACTTCTATCTGCACAGTAGCGTGTGTCTTAGGTTTTTCTGAATGACACTATCAGCACCTTCAATGTAAGATATCCATTTTGGGATAGATTTCAAGTAGGCCTCATATAGCAGAAACTAGTTATTTTGAGAATGGCAAATTTGGGAATAGTTTTTCAACCCAGAACAAAAAATGTGCTTTTACGGTCACTACAAATAACTTGACCAGCTAAAACAGTACAGATTTGGTTGAATAGAAATGTGAGGCCTGTTTTTTTTTTGCGCTGTGTGACAGGTATAGGTTTAATCACAGAATCAGACTTCTATCTGCACGGTAGCGTGTGTCTTAGGTTTTTCTGAATGACACTATCAGCACCTTCAATGTAAGATATCCTTTTTGGGATAGATTTCAAGTAGGCCTCATATAGCAGAAACTAGTTATTTTGAGAATGGCAAATTTGGGAATAGTTTTTCAACCCAGAACAAAAACTGTGCTTTTACGGTCACTACAAATAACTTGACCAGCTAAAACAGTATAAATTTGGTTGAATAGAAATGTCAGGTCTATTTTTTAGGCGCTGGGTGACAGGCTCAACTTGCCCCTGATGTAGTATATGGCCAAAAAATAACCAGACTGTTGATGGTTAAATGCACTTCGGTGACACAGGCTCAGCCTGCATTAGATGTAGTATATGGCCAAAAAATAACCAGACTGTTGATGGTTAAATGCACTTCGGTGACACAGGCTCAGCCTGCAGCTGATGTAGTATATGGCCAAAAAATTACCAGACTGTTGATGGTTAAATGCACTTGGGTGACACAGGCTCAGCCTGCACCTGATGTAGTATATGGCCAAAAAATTACCAGACTGTTGATGGTTAAATGCACTTGGGTGACACAGGCTCAGCCTGCACCTGATGTAGTATATGGCCAAAAAATAACCACACTGTTGATGGTTAAATGCACTTCGGTGACACAGGCTCAGCCTGCAGCTGATGTAGGATATAGCACAAAATAACCACACTATTGATGGTTAAATACACTTGGTGATAGCTTGTGCTGGCGCACCACAAGTCACAAAATGGCCGCCGATCACCCCAGAAAAAAGTGATCTAAAAACGCTCTGGGCAGCCTCAAAAAAGTGAGCAAGTCGATATTAACATTTCAATGATCCACAGCTGAAGATCGATCACAGAATGAAGTCTTTTGGAGGAGTTAATCTGCCTAATCTCGCCCTAACGTCGCAGCTGCAACCTCTCCCTATGCTTGAATTAGCAGAGTGACGTGCAGCGCTACGTGACCCAAGCTTATATAGAGGCTGGGTCACATGCTGCACTGGCCAATCACAGCCATGCCAATAGTAGGCAAGGCTGTGATGGCCTCTTGGGGCAAGTAGTATGACGCTTGTTGATTGGCTGCTTTGCAGCCTTTCAAAAAGCGCCAAGAAAGCGCCGAACACCGAACCCGGACTTTTACGAAAATGTTCGGGTTCGGGTCCGTGTCACGGACACCCCAAAATTCGGTACGAACCCGAACTATACAGTTCGGGTTCGCTCATCCCTAACCATTACGATTTTTCTGTTGTAATATTCGTGAACTCGAATATTATAACCGAGATTATTGGTTTGATTAGAATAGGACGAATATTCTAAAATTAAATATACAGCAATATATTCCTTATTTCGAATATTCTGGTCCTTCTGAAAACGTGATTCCTTCCAGCTTCAATTCAGTTGCTTGTGGGCCAATGGCTCATTGACCCACAAGCAAGAAGCAGGGAGGAATCATATATTTTCAGATGGAAAAAAATAAATAAAAAAAATACGAATATTCGATTTCGCGAATATATGGAACTAAATTCAAAATATTTGCGAAATCTCGAAATTGCGATATTCGAGATAAAAATTTGAAATTCGAATATTCGCACTCAACACTAATCGCTAATCAGCATTTTATAGTATCTGTAAGTGATCAAAACTGATCACAGTCAGATCTATAATTGTATTAGTGTCACCTTAGTTCGCCCTCCACCCAAAATGCAGTGTTTGCCCGATCAGGCCTGATCGGTCGCCCACACGTGCGTTCACCCATGCCCGCCCCGCCGCAGTGACAAAAAATTATTATTTTTTCATCACTGCACAATCACTTTACAAGCGCTGCGGCAATAAAAAAAAATCAGTTTTGATATTTTTTTATCAATCGCAGCGGCCTCCGGTACTTCGCTAGCCTCCCATTTGTAAGACAGGCTTGCTTTTTTTCTTGGGTAGTCTCAGGGAATACCCCTAAATTTAGTAGTCCAAATGTCAAACAGGGGGTATTCTTCTGAAGAGGCCTACAGGCTTCTGACCCAGTCGGATGAGGAATGGGAACCCTCATCTGACGAATCTAGTCAGAATATGAACCTGTAGAAAGCAGTGGCAGTCTGACCCAAAGTTCGGACGAGGAGGTTGAGGTCCCTGATAGCACCAGGCGTACCCGGCCCCTTGTTGCTAGACCACAGGTTGCGCAGGATCCACTTCAAGAGCAGCAGAGTGGGGCTGGCGCTGTCGGATTACGTGGTGAGGCATACACCAGCAGCGCAGCCCTCCCTGGACCTTGTACCAGCAGTGCCGTACAACATGGTGAAGTGGCGAGCACCAGAAGGGCAGTTGAAGCTGGTACGGTGGCGTGTGTAATAGTTACCCCGTCGCAGCCACAGACAGGCCCGTAGAGTTCCTAGAGTCCCTGAGGTGCTGGCAAACCCTGATTGGCAGTCCCCAACTTCAGCCACACCTGTAGTTCCCCCTTTCACCGCCCAGTCTGGAGTTCAAGTTGAGACAGCTCAGATCGGTTCGGCACTGGGATTTTTTGAGCTGTTCTTGACTGCGGAGCTCTTGGACTTAGTCGTGGCAGAAACAAATCGGTATGCCACTCAATTTATAGCCGCCAACCCGGGAAGCTATTATGCCCAGCCTTTCTGGTGGAAACCAGTCCAAGTTTCCGAATTAAAAAATTTTCTGGGCCTTCACTTCAACATGGGTCTAACCAAAAAGCATGAATTACGGTCATATTGGTCCACGAACCCAATTCATCACATGCCCATGTTCTCTGCTGCTATGTCCAGGGCACGATTTGAGGCCATCCTGCGTTTCCTGCACACCACCTCCCGTCCCAGATATCATCCAGCTTTTGACCGGCTCCACAAAATTTGGCCCCTCATAGACCACTTCAACCAGAAATTTGCAGATTTGTATACCCCTGAGCAAAACATCTGCGTAGACGAGTACCTTATACATTTTACCGGGCGTCTTGGCTTCAAACAATACATCCCAAGCAAGCGCGCCCGGTATGGGGTCAAATTGTATAAGCTCTGTGAAAGGGCCACAGGCTATACCCACAAATTTTGGATCTATGAGGGAAAAGATTAGACCCTGGAGCCGGTCGGTTGCCCTGACTACCTGGGGAGCAGTGGGAAGACAGTCTGGGACTTGGTGTCACCCTTATTTGGCAAGGGGTACCATCTTTATGTGGACAATTTTTACACAAGTGTGCCCCTCTTCAGACATTTGTTCCTAGAACAGATTGGCTGCTGTGGCACCGTGCGACCTAGCCGCCGGGGCTTCCCCCAACGACTCGTTACCACCCGTCTTGCAAGGGGGGAGAGGGCTGCCTTGTGTAACGAAGAACTTCTCACGGTGAAATGGAGAGACAAGCGTGACATTTACATGCTCTCCATTCACGCAGACACGACAATACAAATTGAACGGGCAACCAGTGTCATTGAAAAGCCCCTCTCAGTCCACGACTATAATGCGCTCATGGGAGGGGTGGACTTCAATGACCAGATGTTGGCTCCCTATTTAGTTTCCCGATGCACCAGACGCTGGTATAAGAAGGTGTCTGTATATTTGATTCAATTAGCGATGTACAATAGTTTTGTTCTCTACAGTAAGGCTGGGAGAACGGGATCCTTCCTCAAATTTCAGGAAGAGATGATCGCGAACCTCCTGTATCCAGGAGGTTCCGTGGCCCCAACCACCAGTGTAGTGAGCCATCTACACGAGCGACATTTCCCCAATGTCGTTGCTGGTACCTCAACCCAACCGTCACCCCGAAAAAGATGTCGTGTCTGTAGCAGGAGTGGAATAAGGCGTGACACCCGCTATTTCTGTCCTGAATGCCCTGACCACCCTGACCTATGCTTAGGGGAGTGTTTCCGGAAGTACCACACACAGGTACACTTAGCATAGGGATTGCATCTCACAGGACAGGCACACAGGGCTATTAGGGCCCTTTCACTCACAGCTGCTGCAAACCTCTCCTTTCACCTGGGATAAAGTGCATAATGTACTTCGCCACATCTTTGGGCGATTTGCGCTTTGCACATTGTCCCATGGGGAAGGAGAGGTTTGCCCTATAAAAGGTAAAAAAAAAAAAAAAACACCGGTAAGCAAAAAAGTTAACGTTCAGTTCAAAAAGTTAAATAAAGTTTATATGTTCCGTTCAAATGTTATTATAAAGTTAATAAATTTATTGCGTTGCGGCCTGTTTTTTTTTTTTTTTTTTTTTACCTTCCAGGTGGACCAACCGATCGACTAGCTGCAGCACTGATGTGCATTATGACAGAAGTATTGCGCTGCTGTCAGATTACACAAAAGTCAGTGTATGCGGCGCTGCAAGATGAGATTTCTCCTCTGCAGTGAAAGATATGTTTGCCGAGGCATATGAGCTGAGGAGGCGGCGGTGTTCATATACTTTGGCAAACACTTTGTATATAAAAAATAATAATAAATCCCGGCAATGATTTATTCATCCACATTGATTGATGTGAATGGAGAAATCGGGTTTGCCAGGGCATACGGGCTAAGTGGGTATGGATGTTGGGCGGAGCTCCTATGTCCTGGCAGACGCCTTTCCCCTCCTTTTTTTTTTTGGCAGAGATTTTTTTATCCACATTGATAGATGCGAATGAAGAAATCTGTGCCGTTCATTTTTTATTTCAGCCCAGAGGCTGAACGAAAAAAAAAAAAATCTCATTACCCGTATGCTCAATATAAGGAGAATAGCAGAAACTCCTAATGCTGGCCATACATGTAATGATTGCGGAGACCCTCAAATGCCAGGGCAGTACAAACACCCCACAAATGACCCCATTTTGGAAAGAAGACACCCCAAGGTATTCACTGAGGGGCATATTGAGTCCATGAAAGATTGAAATTTTTGTCCCAAGTTAGCGGAAAGGGAGACTTTGTGAGAAAAAATATAAATATATCAATTTCCGCTAACTTGTGGCAAAAAAATATATATTTTATGAACTCGCCATGCCCCTCATTGAATACCTTGGGGTGTCTTCTTTCCAAAATGGGGTCACATGTGGGGTATTTATACTGCCCTGGCATTTTAGGGGCCCTAAAGCATGAGAAGAAGTCTGGGATCCAAATGTCTAAAAATGCCCCCCTAAAAGGAATGTGGGCCCCTTTGCGCATCTAGGCTGCAAAAAAGTGTCACACATCTGGTATCGCCGTACTCAGGAGAAGTTGGGGAATGTGTTTTGGGGTGTCATTTTACATATACCCATGCTGGGTGAGATAAATATATTGGTCAAATGCCAACTTTGTATAAAAAAAATGGGAAAAGTTGTCTTTTGCCGAGATATTTCTCTCACCCAGCATGGGTATATGTAAAATGACACCCCAAAACACATTGCCCAACTTCTCCTGAGTACGGCGATAGCAGATGTGTGACACTTTTTTGCAGCCTAGGTGGGCAAAGGGGCCCACATTCCAAAAAGCACCTTTAGGATTTCACAGGTCATTTTTTACACATTTTGATTTCAAACTACTTACCACACATTAGGGCCCCTAGAATGCCAGGGCAGTATAACTACCCCACAAGTGACCCCATTTTGGAAAGAAGACACCCCAAGGTATTTCGTGATGGGCATAGTGAGTTCATGGAAGTTTTTATTTTTTGTCACAAGTTAGTGGAATATGAAACTTTGTAAGGAAAAAATAAATAAATAAAAAAATTATCATTTTCCGCTAACTTGTGACAAAAAATAAAAAGTTCTATGAACTCACTATGCCCATCAGCGAATACCTTAGGGTGTCTACTTTCCGAAATGGGGTTATTTGTGGGGTTTTTCTACTGTCTGGGCATTGTAGAACCTTAGGAAACATGACAGGTGCTCAGAAAGTCAGAGCTGCTTCAAAAAGCGCAAATTCACATTTTTGTACCATAGTTTGTAAACGCTATAACTTTTACCCAAACCATTTTTTTTTTACCCAAACATTTTTTTTTTATCAAAGACATGTAGAACAATAAATTTAGAGAAAAATTTATATATGGATGTCGTTTTTTTAAATTTCGATTAATAACAAAAAAATTAAAAATGTCAGCAGCAATGAAATACCACCAAAGGAAAGCTCTATTAGTGAGAAGAAAAGGAGGTAAAATTCATTTGGGTGGTAAGTTGCATGACCGAGCAATAAATGGTGAAAGTAGTGTAGTGCAGAAGTGTAAAAAGTGGCCTGGTCATTAAGGGTGTTTAAGCTAGGGGGGCTGAGGTGGTTAAAGGAGATATCCCAGGATTAATGTAAAAAATGAAAATCAGACATCATATAGTACATCTCTTTCTAACAAAGCTAGAACCAGCCCTGTACCTCACGTGGATCCAGCACTCTCTCCATTCATTGTTCCAATTGCTCTGCTAGATTTATTTCAAGCTGGCAGCTCAGGTGACATGTCCTTTCTGCTGTGGGGTGTGTGCTTTCTGATGCAGCTCTCTCCCTATCACAGCTCAGGAGGCAGTTGAAGGATGGAACTGAGCATGTGAGTCCACATCTGCAGAAAAAAGGAACAAGCAGCAGATGCCGCTATATATATATATATATATATTTAGGTTAAATGCACACGTTCAGGATTTATGTGCGGACAATCCACACTGAAATCTGCAGTTGTTTGCAGGGAAATTCATGCAGTCAATCCACACCAATTGGTCCAGATTTACATGCGGACTTGCATGCGGATTTTCAACATGCGGATTTTCCTCTCCCCAATTAAGTGAATAGAGAAAATCCGGTCAGGAAAATTAAAATAAATTGACATGCTGCAGATTTTAAAATCCGCACCGTAGGTAAAAATGCGCATGGAAAAAATTAGCATTGTGTGCATGAGTATTTCAAATTCTCATAGAGTACAATGTACATCACCTACGGTGAGTATTTTCCGCAAGCAAATCTGCATGGAAAATCTACACGCAATCCTGATCGTGTGCATTTACCCTTAAAGGGGTTGTGTCATCTCAGACAATGGGGGCATATTGCTAGTATATCCCCTCTTTGTCTGATCCCAGATGCCAGACGTGGGACCCGCACATGCGCGGCTGCTATTCATAAATTTCTATGGGGATTCTGAAAATAGCAGAGCGTCCTGCTCGTCTATTTTCGGCGGGCTAATAGGAAGGTTTAGTGGTGGCCGGACACGGCAGCACTGGCCACCACTTTGCTGGCCTTGTGTTAGGCTTCGTTTTACAGATAGGTGCAGGTCCCAAAGGTGGGACCCACCCCTAACAGACAATGGGGGCATATCCCAGCAATATGCCCCCATTGCCTGAAATTGGAATATCCCTCTAACATCGCTTCTCAGCACAATTAGTAGTATACAGCCTCGTATTATATATAGTGTACAGAAGGCATTAGTATACGTTTTGCTCAAAATGCATAAGCCCACACACCACGTCATAGTTGCTGCTATGAGTGGGTATCCACTCTAATTTGACACTACACTACATGGAGACCAACGCTGAAGCACCGCACCAGCAGACGGCATGACCCCTGTTGCCAGACCAAGCCACCCTGGCGCTGGGCATGCTAATGCCTTGTGTACAGTGTGTATATTATGGGGCTGTATACTACTAATTACGCTGAGAAGCAATCTTAATTTTTTTGAGAAGCAATGATAGATTAATGCAAAGCATTTGGATGTGCAATCCATTTTTATTTTTTATTTTTATTTTGAATGCTGGTTTGAAAAAAGCAGAATATATTTCATGGTACAACCCCTTTAAAACTATCTTTGCATTTTCTCGACTTAGAAGTCAATAGGTTGCTTTTAACAGCTAGATTTTTTTCCCAGAACAAATCTCAAATACGCATGATACTTAATTGGGAGGTCGGAGAATAAAGAAACATTATGAAATCAGCTTATCTTACATAGCCGCTATTCTGTTAGCATGCACTGTTAGGCCAAATGCACACGGCCGTGTTCCGCGGCCGAGAGTGGTCCGTGGTATGCCGGGCTGGATTCCTGTTCAGAGCAGGAGCGCACGGCGTCATTGGTTGCTATGACGCCGTGCGCTTCATGCTGCCGCTGCACTACAGTAATATACTCGTATGATCTATACGAGTGTATTACTGTAGAGCAGCGGCGGCATGAAGCGCACGGCGTCATAGCAACCAATGACGCCGTGCGCTCCTGCTCTGAACAGAAATCCAGCCCGGCATACCACGGACCGCTCTCGGCCGCGGAACACGGCCGTGTGCATTCGGCCTTAGGTGCACACACAAGTCCCAGACTCTAGAGGACACATTAGAGGTCCTTCTATAATTTGTCAGTGAAAACAAAAGAAAAGAAAAACCCTTAAAGGGCTTGTCCAGGATTTCACTATTGATTGCCTATCCTTATCTGATCGGTGGAAATCTGACACCCCTGTTTCAGGGTAGATCCAGCTCAGGTGTGCGGCAGAAGTTGCTGGATACTGTGGCACTGATCCTATTTACTTTACAGGGAGTAGAGCTGTGTAGTTTTTGCGGTAACCTTTGGTGCTGGAGCTACTCTAAAACAGCTAATCGATGGGGTGCAGAGTGTATAGTACAATTCTGCAAAACCCTTTAAAAGGAATATGGTTGAGCTACAGCCAACAACCCTGTTGGATAGTGATAGTCTGTTCACTTCAGAGCAGGTAAAACAACTCGTTCTGCATGCGAGGGAGCCATTCTTATAGCTGCTCTGGGAGGAAAGCTATTTTCTATTGATTAGTCTGCAGTCAACAGAGGATCAGTATGCAGAGACCATCAGCACACAGCTTAGTTGATGGACCTACACGTTTCTTTACACTTTGCCCACCAGTAATGTCAGAACTCCTCTTTGGATTGTTTTTTTTTTAAACAACATGTATTTTTCATTCATTATGATCTATAAAATGAATATGACAGGCAATGATGGAACAACCCCTTTAAACAAGTTGACCAATCTCATCCATTGATGGTATATTGCTAGAGCTGCAAGCCCTGAAGGAGCAGAGAGTAGGATGGGAGAAGTAGAGGCTCTGAATGCATTCACAGTGGCAATCCACACACTGATGCTCCCTAGGGCCACAGCAGTAATAGGAAGGCACACTCTTTCTTCCCTCAGGGTACACATTCATGGGCTCCTCTCTGATGGTAGTTGGGGTGCCCTTGGTGTTGTGGGTTTGATGCGGGTGCAAGGCATGAGATTCGGGAGCAAAATATTTGCTTAATTTAGTCACAATGGCATTTAAACAGTCGCAAACTGGTATTTGTTTCTTTTTAATGCCATAAAATTAGCTTGAGGGGGGGGCTTTAGAAATATCCCCAATATACCCAGGCTCTTTCAATGGATTCTGGCCGGTCTGTCCAAGTAATATTTATGTTCTCAGGTATACAGTACAGCCATCGACTTTAATTATTGGAAAAAGATTACTTGGTGAAGAGGTTTTTCTAATCTTGACCATCCAACCATGTGTTCATCTGTATATTAAATAATTGTCCTGCCCCTGATCACATGGGCACATTGGGAGCACTATTATTATTAGTGTTGAGTGAGTCAAAGTATCCAAATTGGACTTCGATCCAAATTCCAGTAAAAATTTGATTTGCAGCAAAGCCGAATTTCCTCGCTCTTCAAGGTAACGAATCAATTTTCCCTGAAATGGCTGTAAAAAAAAAAAATTATCACCTCATCCATTTGCGTGCAAAGTGGCTGACGTGGCCATCTTGATTGAAGATACCGCGTGAAATCTCGAGCGTGGTGACTTATGACATCACCACTAGAGATGAGTGAATTTTTCAAAAATTCGATTCGCCGTTTCGCAGAATTTTTTAGAAAAAATTTGGTTCGATCCGAATATATTCTTGGCGAATTTAGTTAAAAAACGGCTATTTCCTGATTGCAGAGAGCGTTTATAGTGGTGTAGGACACTGTGCCTTGCAGTAACATGCATAGGGAGTCTGCATTGGTAGTAAAATAATACTGTGAGTCCGTATGACATGCAGATGACAGGCAACTCTTAGAATCACTGCACACTTCACTTATTTGGGCAGTCACGGGGCCAAAACTGACCAAATAACTCAAGTAGGAACTCATCCTTACAGGTAGATGTTAGCGTCAAGAAGAAGCGCACGCTAAAGCCAAAGCCAAAAATGCTAAATAGTGGCCCAGTTATAAAGTGGGGAGGGTGGGAACAGTCTGCGAAGTCAACAGAATGGCTCTATGACATAGTGGTGAGGTGAAGGCAGCAGGAGGAGACCACAGAGTGGCCCAGTGACAGAGTGTGGAGGTGGTGGCAGCATCAGGAGGCTACTGTCATGGTCCCGCCTGTGACAGGGACAAGAAGATCGAGGAGACTGGCTGCACGTGATTGACAGTCTCTTTGGTTTCACCTTTCTTTGGTGTTGCTGGGGATGACCACACCTCTCCAGTGTAGCTTCCTTCTCCTCTATTTAGTCTGGCCTCACCCATCATGCTATGCGGTTGATAGCTCCTTGTTTGTGGAAGTCCTGGTGTTGGCTCTCTCTGAGTTCCTGCTCGTCCGCATACTTCTGGAAGTTAGGTTTAGCTTCTTTGTTGTTTGTTGTTTTCCCCTACCTGCTGATATTAGGCCTGAGAGGGTCTCCTATTCCTTCATCTGGGAAGGAATAGCCATCCGTGTCCTGACACTATCTGCAGGGCTCTGTTAGGGTGAGATTGGGATTAGATTGGGCTTAGATTCCTGCGTATGAACATTCCTACCATCAAGGTCTGTTCATACTGATAGCAGTCAGGGCTCGGTGTAGGGACTCACTAGGTGTGACTATTTCCATTTCCCTAGGTTCCAGGCCTAAGACCTTTTCCCTTCCCTTCTGTGTTCAGTGTGTAGTGTATTTACCATGCTGAGCAGTTGGCATCAGATGTGTGGCATCAGGTGGGTGGCAACATCAGAATAGTAGCTGAGGCAGGTAGCCAGAAGAAACTGGTCTTTTTTGTCAAAGTGTTGGTGTGGCACCATGGATGATCTAGTCTGATGCATCAGGCATTGGTGGGTGGAAATCCTGGTTGATCCATGCCTGATTCATCTTGACAAAGGTTAATCTCTCCACATTTAGGGTGGATAGGCAAGTTCTCCTTGAGGTAACTATGACCCCCACCGCACTAAACACCTACTCTGATGTCACACTACTGGCTGGGCAGGACAGCTTTTCCAGGGAAAACTAGGCCAGTTGCGGCCACAAATACAGTTTGGCTGTCCAGTAGTCCAGCAGATATTCAATGACGGCTGGCAGGGTGCACTCGTAGTATGCCACCACCTGCTGGTTCAGGTTCTGCTCTATGTCTAGTTGCTGTTGAGTAGTTTCTTCACTAGGCGGGTGAAGAAAGCTGCTCATCAGCGACTCTAGACTCAGGCTGCTGCTGATGGAGCTGGTACTGCTCCTGCCACCCCTCCCCTCCCCAGCAGCTATGGTAGTGGAACGTGAGAGCAGAGGGTCCCCCAGGTCAGACCTGCAAGAGGATGGAGGATGGTGCAGATAGGCAGCGGCAAACTGACTACATAGGATGTCTCTATAGTAGTTCAGTTTGTCCTCCCTCTCAGCGGGTGTAAAAAAGGCCCCCTTTTTGGGCCGGTAGCGAGGGTCCAACAAGGTGGAGAGCCAGAAGTCATCCCTCTGCCGAATGGTGACAATTCGGCTGTCACTGTGCAAGCAAGTGAGCAGGCAGTGACTCGGAGGGACTCCCTGCCTCCATCTCTACTGCATAATGCCACGGTGGGCCCTCTGCCTCGTCTTCCTCATCACCCTGTAGCTCCTCCGGCTGTTCCTGCTCCTCCTCTCCTGTCACCTGTGTAGAAAAACCACCCATTTCACTACACATTGCTTGTGCTCCAATGTCCTCCTCCTCCAGTTCAGCCCCCACAGGGCTCATGTGGCCGTGAGATGTAGGCGCCACGTCTCCAGTCCCCTGACCAGCCAGATTTTCCAGCATCTATTCCAAGACATGAAGCAGTGGAATGACGTTGGTCATCCAGTAGTCCTGGCGACTGACAAATAACGTGGCCTCCTCAAAGGGCCTGAGCAAACGGCAGGTGTCACGCATGAGCTGCCACTGGCTGACATCAAAGTTACACAGGGGAGTACTCCTGTCCGCTTGGATGATCAAGAAATCGTTGATTGCCTTTCTCTGTTCGTATAGTCGGTCCAACATATAGAGGATGGAATTCCAACGGGTGGAAACATCCCATATCAGCCTATGTTGGGGGATGCCGTTCTGCTGCTGTAGCTCAAGGAGGGTGTGCTATGAGTGGCTGAAGTACATGCAAAGTTTTCTGGCCATTTTTAGGATGTCTTGCAGATGGGTGGAAGTCTTCAGGAACCGCTTGACAATCAGATTGAACATGTGTGCCATGCAGGGCGCATGGCTCAGCCCTCATTTATGCAGCGCCAACACCATGTTCTTCCCGTTGTCGGTCACCATGGTTCCTATTTTAAGTTGTCACGGAGAAAGCCAGGATTTGATTTTTTGCTGAAGGACACGGAGCAGATCCTCCCTATGTGACTCCGTTCACCCAGGCAAATCAGGTGCAGAACAGCATGAGAGTGATGAGAGGGGTTGCACATGGCTTGCATACACTACATGCCTCCAACATAATTATTGGATCTGTAGGTGAAAACAATGTATTTGCTGTAAATTACGAGTGGGGCATAGTTGGAGACATTGACTTCACAAGAGATACAGAGCAGCGGAGTTCAGCCACCTCTATTTGCTTCCCGCTGTTTATTGCTCCTGAATTTAAATTGGGGCAACTAGCTTCAGCTTCCTCTGATGCATATGCCTACGGAGTCCTTTTGTTATGGCTTTGCACAGGAAGCAAGAATGTTGCACACAATTCTGATGGAACTCCTGATCTTAAGAAACTGGACTTGGACTCCAAAGCAGAGGCTCTCCTGCCATGTCCTGTGTGCTGTGGAGACGGAGCAGTTAAAAACACATTAATATTTTCAAATTACGGAAGCTGCTTGATTTAATTGTGAATAGATGGTAAAGGCAAAGTCTGCTAGTGTGTTGTCATCAGCGTCTTCATTATGTTTAATGCAGGACCCACAATGACGTAATTCGATCCATACAGCAAAAGGAGGTCTACAATCACCCATAATTTTTCCCAAAAAAAGCCTGTTTCACATAAAAAAAAACACCACCAGGTAATTTGGTCCATATAGCAAAAGGAGATCTACAATCACCCATCACTTTTCCCGAAAAAAACATGTTTGAAATAAAAAATGTCACCAATGAAAGGATAATGGAATTCAATTCATACACAAGAAAGTCTACAATCACCCATCAATTTTCCCCAAAAAGCCTGTTTTACATAAAAAATTTCACCACTACATAATTCGGTCCATACTGCAAAAAGGGCTTTGCCACATATAACTGCACCTCTGGATGGCAATTAGGCCCTAATTTTTTTTCCACTTTTCCACTACACAAAAGGCTTTTCAACATACAAGTGCAACACTAAATGGCAAATATATTTTTATTTTTCCACTAGTACATGGCAAACAGGACTTTAGAATACAGGTGCAAGAAAAAGTATGTGAACCCTTTGGAATGATATGGATTTCTGCACAAATTGGTCATAAAATGTGATCTGATCTTTATCTAAGTCATAACAATAGACAACCACAGTCTGTTTAAACTAATAACACACAAATAATTAAATGTGAACACACCATGTAAACATTCACAGTGCAGGTGGAAAAAGTATGTGAACCCCTAGACTAATGACATCTCCAAGTGCTAATTGGAGTAAGGTGTCAGCCAACTGAAGTCCAATCAATTAAATGAGATTGGAGGTATTGGTTACAGCTGCCCTGCCCTAAAAAAAAACACACACCAGTTCTGGGTTTGCTTTTCACAAGAAGCATTGCCTGATGTGAATGATGCCTCGCACAAAAGAGCTCTCAGAAGACCTACGATTAAGAATTGTTGACTTCCATAAAGCTGGAAAGGGTTATAAAAGTATCTCCAAAAGCCTTGCTGTTCATCAGTCCACGGTAAGACAAATTGTCTATAAATGGAGAAATTTTAGCACTGCTGCTACTCTCCCTAGGAGTGGCCATCTTGTAAAGATGACTGCAAGAGCACAGCGCAGACTGCTCAATGAGGTGAAGAAGAATCCTAGAGTGTCAGCTAAAGACTTACAAAAGTCTCTGGCATATTCTAACAAGCTCAACAGAAGATGGATGTTGTAACAGGACAATGACCCAAAGCATAGAAGTAAATCAACAACAGAATGGCTTAAACAGAAGAAAATACGCCTTCTGGAGTGGCCCAGTCAGAGTCCTGACCTCAACCCGATTGAGATGCTGTGGCATGACCTCTTGAAAGCGATTCACAACAGACATCCCAAGAATATTGCCAAACTGAAACAGTTCTGTAAAGAGGAATGGTCAAGAATTACTCCTGACCGTTGTGCATGTGTGATCTGCAACTACAGCAAATGTTTGGTTGTTATTGCTGCCAAAGAAGGTTCAACCAGTTATTAAATCCAAGGGTTCACATACTTTTTCCACCTGCACTGTGAATGTTTACATGGTGTGTTCAATAAAAACATGGTAACATTTAAATCTTTGTGTGTTATTAGTTTAAGCAGACTGTGATTGTCTATTATTGTGACTTAGATGAAGATCAGATCACATTTGATGACCAATTTGTGCAGAAATCCATATCATTCCAGGGTTCACATACTTTTTCTTGCAACTGTATATATCTGCACCGCACAAGGGCAAATATATTTTTCTTATGCCACTAATACATGGCAAAAAGGGCTCTACAACATATAACTGCAACGCACAAGGGCAATTAAGACATACTGTAGAAATATTTCCTTGTAATAAACCCTGTCACCTCTTAAGGCCCGGAGGCTGCCTTCCCAGAGACATAACTTTTTATTTTTTATTTTACATAGCCATATGAGGGCTTGTTTTTTGCAGGACAAGTTGTGCTTTCCAACACCACCATTTATTATTTCATATGATGTAGTGGAAAACGGTACAAAAATTCCAAATGGGGTAAAATTGCAAAAAAAAAAAACAATTCCACCACAGTTTTACGGTTTTTTTATTTACCACGTTCGATGTGTGATAAAATTAACCAGTTACTTTTAGTCTACAGGTCAGTACGAATCCGGTGATACCTTATGTGTATAGTTTTTCTTGCGTTTTGATAGTGATAAAAAAATGTAAAAGTGGGAAAAAAAATAGTTTTTTTTTTGTCGCCATATTTTGACCCCTATAACTTTTTTGTAATTATGTGTACGGAGCTGTATGGGGGCTTATTTTTTGAGGGGATATCTGATCTTTTCATTGATACCATTCTGGGGTGTGTATAACTTTTTGATCACTCTTTATAAAAAAAAAATTTAGAAAATGAAGCGACCAAAAACGGCGAATCAGCCATTTGGGCACTTTTTTCCGTTTTGCTGTTTACCGTATGGGGCATTTTCGCACATTGCGACACCCATGATGTGTATTTTTTAGTTCTTTTATTTTTATTTTGAGAAAAGGGGGGTGATTTGAATTGTTATGGTTTTATTTTATTTCTTTTTTTAAACTATTTTTTCTTTTACACTTTTTTTTATACTTCCCATAGGCAACTATAACATGCAATCATTAGATTGCTATAGATTCCTATGATGATTTCACTACTTTCCTATGGAGCCCTATTACAGGCAAGGGCTCTATAGGAAATACTATGCAGCAGCCTCCTGTCATTCATAAAGACATGGTCTGCTGCATACACACTCCGGCTCCTCCGATCGCCACACTGGAGAGCCGGAGTACAACCGAAAGCAAAAGCTTCGGTTTTCAGTGTGCTCAGATGCCGTGGTCAGGATTGACCATGGCATCTGAGGGGTTAAATGTCCACGATCGGCATTACTGCCGGTTGCGGACATTAGTGATGGGTGTCTGCTAGAAAAAGCCACCAGCGGCTATAGCGCCCGCAGCAAGCAGGAGTGGGCGCCATCTTTAAACATGCGCCCAGCATCGTACATGTACGTGAAGGGATTAATGGCTGTATCAAACAGCACTTGCACCCCAATAACAAGAACAGTTTGCTGGACTTACAGAGCTGTATAATGGCAATTTAGATCCCCAGTCAGTGCAGCAAGGTGTAATAGGATTGTTCCTATTACCCAGTACGTAACTTCCCCTACTGAACCCTGTTCTACATAAATGCTGTGAAATGATTTCTCCCTATCCTTTTCCTGCACTTATAAATCATTTTTCTACCACAATAAAGTCTTTCCTATCACTGTCCCTAGCGCCTGCTGACATCTCTCCCTGCACTAAGTACGCTGTAAAATGACAGAATCCAAGATGGCTGAGGCTATTTATATGGCTGTGACATCACAGGGCTGGCTGGTTGCTGATTGGCTGCATGTATGGCATTATGGGTGATCCCGCCTTTTCAGAGTTCCTTGCTCCATGTCCTCACATGTGTAGCAGCCATTGTAGGAAAAAATGCGATTCGTTACCACGAAGCGTGAGGAAATTCGGCTTTGGTGTGAATAGAATTTTTTTTCTGAAGTTCGGATCGAATTCCACTTCGTCAGCTTCGATTTGCTCATCTCTAATCACCACGCTGCCCGGCATGATGATGTCATCATGTCACTGCGTGAGATTTTACGCAATCAAATGGATAAGGTGATTTTTTTTTTTTTTACTGGATTAACCAGTGAAAGCCCTCAATTTTAATCTCTAATGCCGCAATCAGTGGTGAACGCGGCATTTGAGGGTTTCAATGATGGGGGGCTGTGAAACTGCACCTGCTACATAAGTTGTAAGTAATTAGACACAAAGCAAATTTCTTTTTGAAATTCGACGAAGCAGCTAAATCTAATTTTCCATAACTTCACCCATCTCTAATTATAATTACCACGGCAAAATGTTCATCACAGTGCAGATACTAATTGGTCCACAGAGAGTTAACTGGATACATATTTGGACTATTTAGGCATTTTTACAGTGAGATCCCTTGCTAGAACCAACTGCTAATTTAATCAGCAACATTTACATACAGTATACAACAGCGTTTGTATTCACCAAAGATGCTCTGGAATTCACATATGTTAAAAAATACAAAAATACAACCTTGTTCTTACTCCTTGCAGCTGATGTAATAAGAAATTGTAAACAGAGACCACTTACTATTAGCCGTCTACACCTATAACATGAATAACTTATGGTCTCCATCAGTGACCTAGTTTTAGATTTTGCACATAATGGTTCCAGCTGTACGCTGTGATAAGTGGCTGTCTAATGTAGCGCTCAGGGCACGTTAGCAGACTGACATTCATCATAGATGTGTTATTTAATGATGGGGTATAGCATAGGCTTCTGTACTCTGATTAGTAGAAGAGTCTAATCTGTAGACACAAGCCAAATAAAAGTTTAAAGACAATTGCATTTTGGAATAATATCTTTAAATTGTAAAATGTTGCGTATGGAAGAATTGTGCATATTTTGTGTTGTGTTGTTCATAAGATAAACCCTATCTTGGCCACAGTAAAAAGTCTAACATCACTGGTCTAGGAACAGGCCACACAGCTCATCAAAGCCTCCTCAAACAGCCAGTCAGCAGAGGTGCTGGAAGTTAGATCCCCCCCCAATCAGATATTGATGACCTATCCTGAGGAAAGGTTATCAATTTTGCATTCCCAGAAAACCTCTTTAATTAATGCTTGTTTTTTTTTTTATATATATTTTTTTTAAATAGGCATTTACATAATACGGAAAAGAAAGCACAAAAATGGCCACACAGGACCACATATGAAAAATCAAATAGCACCTCAAAAAAGGGACAAAAACATAACAGATACACTATATTATACCCCCATCACCCCACCTGACAGGGAATTTATCAGATGGAGAAGAAGTATAGTCTGTTTATGTTGTGATATAATCCAATATAGAACATTATATAAAAAGACATCACAAGGGATGGTTAATCTCCTATAGAAATTAAAGGGTCACTGTCATAACGACGTAGAGTATCAGTGCGATCTGGGTACTGAGAACCCCACTGATTGCTCTCTCTCTCTCTTCACTGCAGGAGACGGAATCGGTCCCATAACCTTCTACTGAGCTAGTTTCCTGCAAGAAGGGGAGAGAGCGGGCTATGCAAGCACATCTTGATTGGTGGGGGGCCTCTGACCATGGAATCTGAGTGGTGAAAATGCGAGAGCCGTGCGCTCCTGCTCTGGTATCAAGGTCCCCTGGCTGAGGTCGGTAAAGCTGATAACAGCAGTTGTGGTACACATTGGTACCAATGACAAAGTCAGGAGGAGATGGAAAGTCCTTAAAAATTATTTTAGGGAACCAGGAGAGAAGCTCAAGTCCAGGACATTCAAGGTAGTGTTTTCAGAAAGACTACCAGTGCTAAGAGAGTCAGTAGAGAGACAGTGGGCGCTTAGGGAGTTAAATAAGGTGCTCAGAGGCTGGTGCAAGAAGGAAGGGTTTGGGTCCATGGAGAATTTGGCCGACTTCTCTGTCAGCTATAGGCTGTACAATAGGGGCAGGCTGCACCTTAATTGGGATGGTGCAGCTGCTCCAGATGGCTAGTGGAGCTTTTAAACTAGGATCTGGGGGGAGGGGGTCATAATAATAAGGGGGTAGATAGTGTACATAGTGAGTGTGATATAGGAAGGGACAGTGGAGATTTAGTAGGGGCTAGGGCTAATGAGTAAAGTAGGGAGGTGACTGGACATAAATGAACACTCATGAAAAACAGTGCTGGTGGTAACATGGACTTGTTACAGACCAACAATATCATCCAAGGTACAAAAAAAATCCCAGATATTCACTTTCTGAGAACTGAATGTGGGAAATTAAATGATAATTTAAAATGTATGTTAACAAATACCATAAGTCTAGCAAGCAAAATGAGGGAGCTGGAGGCTATGTACTAGAAGAACACATGGATGTAGTTGGTGTGGCTGAGATATGGTTGGACTCTTCTCACAACTGGCCTGTTAATATTCAGGGTTTTACACTTTTTAGGAAAGACAGGGTTAATAGAAAAGGCGGTGTGCCTGTATGTGACGAGTGATATGAACATGAGTGTGAAAGAGGCAATTGTGGGTGAGGATGGTGACGATGTTGAAACCTTATGGGAGGAATTACAAAGGGAAATAAACTGTGAAAAAATAACACTTGGTGTAAACTATAGATCCCTAAAATCACAGAGATGATAGAAGTTCAGGCTGGTACAGTGGTCATAATGGGAGATTTTAACTTCCCAGACATTGACTGGGGTCATGGTTCTACCTCAACTGCAAAGGGGAGAAAATTCCTCAACTTGCTGCAGGACCACTTTATGGGCCAGTTTGTAGAAGCTCCCACTAGAGGCGATGCTCTGTTGGATCTGGTAATTTCTATTGATACAGAGCTTGTTGGAAATGTTACTGTTTGTGAAACACTAGGTACGTAATAGTGACCACAATATAATTTTATTCCCCCTGAACTATAAAAAGCAAACTCTGGTTGGGAAGGCAAAAACAATGAATAAAAAAAAGCCAATTTCCCAGGATTGAGGGCAGCATTTCAGGGTATAGACTGGGAGTAGCTACCGTCACATAACAATACAAATACCTACTTCAAGTATAAGGACAAGTTCTACAAGCAAAAACATGGCTGTGCTATGGGATCGCCAGTCTCACCTATTGTAGCGAACCTGTATATGGAGGAAGTAGAAAGGAAAGCCCTGTCCACTTTCAAGGGAATTACACCGAGTCATTGGTTCAGATATGTGGATGACACTTGGGTTAAAATTCATAAACAAGAGTTACAGGCTTTCATCGACCACATCAACTCAGTGGATCATAACATCAATTTCACGCGGGAAGATATGCAGAACAACAAACTGGCGTTTCTGGACTGTCTTATAACAGTGGAAGAGGGAAGGAAGCTAGGAATAGAGGTCTATCGAAAACCAACACACACAGACCAGTACCTTCTATTTGATTCCCACCATCCTCTAGACCACAAACTGGGAGTCATCCAGACTCTACACCACCAGGCAGAGAAAATCCCCACCAGCACAGAGGCCAAGGCGAAGGAATTCAAACACCTCAGAGGGGCACTTAAAAGTCTTCTGTCACCCCACTAAACTCTTTTTTTTTTTTTGTGTACTTATAATCCCTATCCTGCTATATTGTCATACATTATGTTATTAATAATTTTCGTTCAGTAGATTTAGCGAAAAACTTACTTTTATGATATGCTAATTAACTTTCTACCAGCAAGTATGGCGTCTACTTGCTGATAGCAGCCGCAGAAAACCACCCCCTCCTCTTGTTGATTGACAGGGCCAGCGATCTCCTCCTCCTGCCAGCCCTGTCAGCATTTCAAAAATCCGCGCCTGTGTTGATTCGGCGCAGGCGCTCTGAGATAAGGAGGCTCGCCTCCTCAGCACTCTCTCAGTGCGCCTGCGCCAATGACGTCTTCTCTTTCGGTGACGTCGGCGAAACAAAACAACAACTACATCAGCGTATGGCTCAGCATAGAAGAGCCAAAACCTCTGGTCAAGATTCAGCCGTGTACTTACATCTAAAAGAAACAGGTCACACCTTTGAAGACAGTCAAGTACGTGTTTTGGATAAGGAGGCCGATTGGTACAAATGAGGTGTGAAGGAGGCCATCTACGTAAAAATGGAGAAGCCATGCTTGAATAGAGGCGGGGGGGTTAGACATCTATTGTCTGCCACATACAATGCTGTCTTCACACCTTTTTCTGGGAGGTCATTATCACCTACTGACTCCAATTAGGATAATGGAATCAACACCTTTGACCTCATGCTGGGTATAATGACCTCTGACCCCATGCTTGGTAAAATTACCAGATGTTGATTCAGTTACATATTTATTCCCAGAGAATTCTTGTACAGTCACTCAGAATTGAGAAAGCTCGTTGGAAGAACGAGTGAAACGTTTTTTAAGAAATCTACAGTACGTCCAGTTGCCTTGATTTATTCTTTACAGATATACCATGACCTGGATAAATGAGAACCTTCACAGACATAATAATACAAAGGATAAATGGGAGAGCTTTAAATCCACATTGAGTAATTACACTATATATATAAATGCTAAAAACCAAAGTCTGAGCAGGTAGGTGTCCTAAATAATGGAAAAGGGGAGTGGCCTCTGATTTAAGGAAAAGGCAGAGTTACTAAATGTTTTTTTTAGGTCTCAATATGCAAAAGAAGAGAAAGGAGCCGATATTGGTGGTGCCAGGGCTGTTAGTACACCTAGTAATATACTCAACTGGATAAATGTAGATATGGTCCAAGCTAAGTTAAATAAGGTAAATGTGAACAAGGCTCTGGGTCCAGATGGATTACACCCAAGAGTTCTCAAAGAACTCAGTTCAGTTATTGCTATGCCCCTCTTCATAATTTTTAGAGATTCTCTAGGGACTGGTACAGTGCCAAGTGACTGGTGCAAGTCACATCTGGTGCCCATATTCAAAAAGGGCTCTAGGTTCTTCATAGGTAATTATAGACCAGTAAATGTAACTTCTGTTGTGGGAAAACATGTTTGAAGAACTCTTACGGGACTATATACAGGAGTATGTGACTGTTAATAATATCATAAGTGGTAACCAACATGGGTTTACCAGGGACAGAAGTTGTTAGACTAACCTGATTTGTGTTTATGAGGAGGTGAGTAGAAGCCTGGACAGAGATGCACCTGTGGATGTAGTGTTCTTGAATTTTGGAAAGGCATTGATACTGTCCCTCATAGATGTTTAACCGAGGTTTTTTTCTTTTTGCGTTTTCATTTTTCTTTCCTGTCTTCCTGGAGCCATAATTTTTTTATTTTTCCATTCACATATCTATATGAGGGCTTGTTTTTTGCCGGACACATACTTTCAACCACTTAATATGGCATACATATTCATTCTACCACTTAATATGGCATAAAATTTACCGGGAAGTGGGGAAAAAGTTCCAAATGGGTGGAATTCCTTAAATGCAATTCCTCCATAGTTTTATGGGTTTTGTCCCGTGGCAAAACTGACATGTGCCCTTCATTCTCTGGGTCAGTATGATTATAAAGATACCACATATGTATAGGTTTTATATGTTTAAATACTGACATTTTCGAATGTGTGTGTGTCTTTTTGATCACATTTTATTCAATTCTTTGGGGTAAGAGAAACGATGAAAAAATGATTAATCTGCCATTTTGGTACTTTTTTCCGTTACGCCATTTGTCACATTGGAAAAAAAAAATTATATTGTAATAGTACGAGCGTTTTCAGACACGGTGATGCCCATGATGTTAACCACTTAAGGACCACAGGTTTATACCCCCCTAAAGACCAGGCCCTTTTTTACAAATCGGCACTACACTACTTTCACCGTTTATTGCTCGGTCATGCAAATTACCACCCAAATGAATTTTACCTCCTTTTCTTCTCAGTAATAGAGCTTTCATTTGGTGGTATTTCATTGCTGCTGACATTTTTACTTTTTTTGTTATTAATCGAAATTTAACGATTTTTTTGCAAAAAAATGACATTTTTCACTTTCAGTTGTAAAATTTTGCAAAAAAAAACGAGATCCATATAGAAATTTTGCTCTAAATTTATAGTTCTACATGTCTTTGATTAAAAAAAAATGTTTGGGTAAAAAAAAAATGGTTTGGGTAAAAGTTATAGCGTTTACAAACTATGGTACAAAAATGTGAATTTCCGCTTTTTGAAGCAGCTCTGACTTTCTGAGCATCTGTCATGTTTCCTGAGGTTCTACAATGGCCAGACAGTACAAACACCCCACAAATGACCCCATTTCGGAAAGTACACACCCTAAGGTATTCGCTGATGGGCATAGTGAGTTCATAGAACTTTTTATTTTTTGTCACAAGTTAGCGGAAAATGATGATTTTTTTTTTTTTTTTCTTACAAAGTCTCATATTCCACTAACTTGTGACAAAAAATAAAAACTTCTATGAACTCACTATGCCCATCACGAAATACCTTGGGGTCTCTTCTTTCCAAAATGGGATCACTTGTGGGGTAGTTATACTGCCCTGGCATTCTAGGGGCCCAAATGTGTGGTAAGGAGTTTGAAATCAAATTCTGTAAAAAATGACCTGTGAAATCCGAAAGGTGCTCTTTGGAATATGGGCCCCTTTGCCCACCTAGGCTGCAAAAAAGTGTCACACATCTGGTATCTCTGTATTCAGGAGAAGTTGAGGAATGTGTTTTGGGGTGTCATTTTACATATACCCATGCTGGGTGAGATAAATATCTTGGTCAAATGCCAACTTTGTATAAAAAAATGGGAAAAGTTGTCTTTTGCCAAGATATTTCTCTCACCCAGCATGGGTATATGTAAAATGACACCCCAAAACACATTCCCCACCTTCTCCTGAGTACGGCAATACCAGATGTGTGACACTTTTTTGCAGCCTAGGTGGGCAAAGGGGCCCATATTCCAAAGAGCACCTTTCGGATTTCACAGGTCATTTTTTACAGAATTTGATTTCAAACTCCTTACCACACATTCGGGCCCCTAGAATGCCAGGGCAGTATAACTACCCCACAAGTGACCCCATTTTGGAAAGAAGACACCCCAAGGTATTCCGTGAGGGGCATGGCAAGTTCCTAGAATTTTTTATTTTTTGTCACAAGTTAGTGGAAAATGCTGATTTTTTTTTGATTTTTTTTTCATACAAAGTCTCATATTCCACTAACTTGTGACAAAAAATAAAAACTTCCATGAATTCACTATGCCCATCAGCGAATACCTTGGGGTCTCTTCTTTCCAAAATGGGGTCACTTGTGGGGTAGTTATACTGCCCTGGCATTCTAGGGGCCCGAATGTGTGGTAAGGAGTTTGAAATCAAATTCTGTATAAAATGACCTGTGAAATCCGAAAGGTGCTCTTTGGAATATGGGCCCCTTTGCCCACCTAGGCTGCAAAAAAGTGTCACACATCTGGTATCTCTGTATTCAGGAGAAGTTGAGGAATGTGTTTTGGGGTGTCATTTTACATATACCCATGCTGGGTGAGATAAATATCTTGGTCAAATGCCAACTTTGTATAAAAAAATGGGAAAAGTTGTCTTTTGCCAAGATATTTCTCTCACCCAGCAGGGGTATATGTAAAATGACACCCCAAAACACATTCCCCACCTTCTCCTGAGTATGGGGATACCAGATGAGTGACACTTTTTTGCAGCCTAGGTGGGCAAAGGGGCCCATATTCCAAAGAGCACCTTTCGGATTTCACAGGTCATTTTTTACAGAATTTGATTTCAAACTCCTTACCACACATTTGGGCCCCTAGAATGCCAGGGCAGTATAACTACCCCACAAGTGACCCCATTTTGGAAAGAAGAGACCCCAAGGTATTCGCTGATGGGCATAGTGAGTTCATGGAAGTTTTTATTTTTTGTCACAAGTTAGTGGAATATGAGACTTTGTATGAAAAAAAAAAAAAAAAAATCAGCATTTTCCACTAACTTGTGACAAAAAATAAAAAATTCTAGGAACTCGCCATGCCCCTCACGGAATACCTTGGGGTGTCTTCTTTCCAAAATGGGGTCACTTGTGGGGTAGTTATACTGCCCTGGCATTTTCCAGGGGCCCTAATGTGTGGTAAGTAGGTAAATGACCTGTGAAATCCTAAAGGTGCTCTTTGGAATATGGGCCCCTTTGCCCACCTAGGCTGCAAAAAAGTGTCACACATGTGGTATCGCCGTATTCTGGAGAAGTTGGGGAATGTGTTTTGGGGTGTCATTTTACATATACCCTTGCTGGGTGAGAGAAATATCTTGGCAAAAGACAACTTTTCCCATTTTTTTATACAAAGTTGGCATTTGACCAAGATATTTCTCTCACCCAGCATGGGTATATGTAAAATGACACCCCAAAACACATTCCCCAACTTCTCCCGAGTACGGCGATACCAGATGTGTGACACTTTTTTGCAGCCTAGATGCGCAAAGGTGCCCAAATTCCTTTTAGGAGGGCATTTTTAGACATTTGGATACCAGACTTCTTCTCACGCTTTGGGGCCCCTAGAATGCCAGGGCAGTATAAATACCCCACATGTGACCCCATTTTGGAAAGAAGACACCCCAAGGTATTCAATGAGGGGCATGGCGAGTTCATAGAATTTTTTTTTTTTTGGCACAAGTTAGCGGAAATTGATATTTTTAATTTTTTTCTCACAAAGTCTCCCGTTCCGCTAACTTGGGACAAAAATTTCAATCTTTCATGGACTCAATATGCCCCTCACGGAATACCTGGGGGTGTCTTCTTTCCGAAATGGGGTCACATGTGGGGTATTTATACTGCCCTGGCATTCTAGGGGCCCTAAAGCGTGAGAAGAAGTCTGGAATTTAAATGTCTAAAAAATTTTACGCATTTGGATTCCGTGAGGGGTATGGTGAGTTCATGTGAGATTGTATTTTTTGACACAAGTTAGTGGAATATGAGACTTTGTAAGAAAAAAATAATAATAATTCCGCTAACTTGGGCCAAAAAAATGTCTGAATGGAGCCTTACAGAGGGGTGATCAATGACAGGGGGGTAATCAATGACAGGGGGGTAATCAATGACAGGGGGGTGATCAGGGAGTCTATATGGGGTGATCACCACAGTCATTGATCACGCCCCTGTAAGGCTTCATTCAGACGTCCGGATGCGTTTTGCGGATCCGATCCATCTATCAGTGCATCCGTAAAAATCATGCGGACATCTGAATGGAGCTTTACAGGGGGGTGATCAGGGAGTCTATATGGGGTGATCACCACAGTCATTGATCATGCCCCTGTAAGGCTTCATTCAGACGTCCGGATGCGTTTTGCGGATCCGATCCATCTATCAGTGCATCCGTAAAAATCATGCGGACGTCTGAATGGAGCTTTACAGGGGGGTAATCAATGACAGGGGGGTGATCAGGGAGTCTATATGGGGTGATCACCACAGTCATTGATCACGCCCCTGTAAGGCTTCATTCAGACGTCCGGATGCGTTTTGCGGATCCGATCCATCTATCAGTGGATCCGTAAAAATCATGCGGACGTCTGAATGGAGCTTTACAGGGGGGTAATCAATGACAGGGGGGTAATCAATGACAGGGGGGTGATCAGGGAGTCTATATGGGGTGATCACCACAGTCATTGATCATGCCCCTGTAAGGCTTCATTCAGACGTCCGGATGCGTTTTGCGGATCCGATCCATCTATCAGTGGATCCGTAAAAATCATGCGGACGTCTGAATGGAGCTTTACAGGGGGGTGATCAATGACAGGGGGGTAATCAATGACAGGGGGGTGATCAGGGAGTCTATATGGGGTGATCAGGGGTGATCAGGTGCTAATAAGGGGTTAATAAGTGACGGGGGGGGGGTGTAGTGTAGTGTAGTGGTGCTTGGTGCTACTTTACTGAGCTACCTGTGTCCTCTGGTGGTCGATCCAAACAAAGGGGACCACCAGAGGACCAGGTAGCAGGTATATTAGACGCTGTTATCAAAACAGCGTCTAATATACCTGTTAGGGGTTAAAAAAAAAACATCTCCAGCCTGCCAGCGAACGATCGCCGCTGGCAGGCTGGAGATCAACTCTCTTACCTTCCGTTCCAGTGAGCGCGCGCGCCTGTGTGCGCGCGTTCACAGGAAATCTCGGCTCACGCGAGATGACGCCTATTGGCGTTAGCGTAGCCTGGGGGAGCCGCCGCAATGACGCCTTTCGGCGTTACAGTTGCGGGAAGTGGTTAATATTTTTATTATTTATGTATTTATTTTTGTATTCTAAAGAAAGGGGGGTGATTTAATTTTTTTTTTTTATATATATATATTTTTTATATATATATATTTTTTTTATATATCTTAAAAAAAAAAATTGTTGTCCCCCCCCCCCTCAGGAGGCTACAAAGTTTTGTTTGTTTTTTAAGATTGTTAACCCTTAGGATACTGGAGTTTTTTTTTGCGTTTTTGCGTTTTCCTTTTTCTTTCTCATCTTCCTTGTGCCATAACTTTTTTATATTTCCATTCACATAGCTGTATGAGGACTTATATTTTGCAGGACAAGTTGTACTTTCTAATGCCCCCATTTATTATGGCATGCAATGTAGTGGATAAAAAAAACATTTAGAAGAATAGTCAATTACATCCACACATTTTGCTATCTGGTGTAAGATGTCTATGTGGCACTTGTGGTCCGCAGCGGGCATCCTCCATTGTACGCATTTCTTGCTGGGGATCGCCATTAGCAATGGACCACATGTGCAGGATTTGCTACCTCGGTTATATATGCACAACTGCATATGGGGTTGAGCATTTCCTGCTTTTTGAGACCACGTTATATTATGTAATTTGTACATGCAATGTAGTGGGAAGCGGGAATATTATACAGGGTACAACCCCTGTATGCAATCGGACAATCTTGACAAAAGAGAAGGTGTATTTAACTATACAGCAAGTCAAGGATAAATGCTTTTTCACAATAGCAGTCGTATACGTCTGACCCCCCCCCAACTTGGGAAGAGGAAAGCATGCAGTCTCTAGGTTCGGGGGAGTTGCTGTTGATCCTAGATAAGCATATATCACAATTGTCCACTTTGAGCAAATAAAATTATTGATCCCAATGTTAGATTGTACAGGCAATACATTCAACCACAAATAACTGTGTAAATAAGGACCTATCAAGTACCTTTCAATATCTAGGAAAGGTGTAACCAAGCTGTTATTCGCCAATAGTGCCCATCTAGCAAGTTGTATGGATCTATAATACTGTATAATATTAAATCAGGTATAGAGATATCTCCCTGTTTCTTCTTTTGTGTCAGGTAAGAGTAGGACAATCTCTGCCTTTTACTCCTCTGCCTGTTACAGTGGGGGCACCCTGACAGTATCAGCTTAGCACAATTATTTTTGGAGGACACTATCTTTACGGCACTATAAGTGTCAGGGGAAGTGTTTGCTGGGCACAATTATTTTTTAGGGCACTGTTTGCTAGTAATTATTGAAGGGGAACTATCTGCGTGCCACTAGTATTTCCAAGGGGACTGTTTCTGCAGTATAGTATTGGGGAGAACAGTGGGCACAGTATTAGAGGTAGCAGGATGGGGTGTTCAGTAGGTGGGTAGGAAGATGGAAAAGTAGGTAACTAAGATGTCTGTGTGTCAAACTCTGCAGAGAAATGAGGTGGCAGAAAGAAATCATCATGGTTATCCAAATGGAGAAGATAAGGAAAAGAGAACATCTACATCAGAGGACACATCACTGGATGTAAGAGGTATGTGGAGCTATTTTACACTGTATGTTTTGTAGTGCTCTATGCTTTCCAAGTATGCATTTAACACTAGGTCTGAACCCCTGGGGTTCACTGTATTTTTAAAAGCATAAGAGAACATCTCAGGGAATCTCGTATATTGAACGGAGCTAATCCCTTCCCACTCTGTGGAGTAATAATGCGCTGCTGGACGGTAGTTAATGCTAAGTGCTGTACTATTACAATGCAGTAATAGAGCGGGCTCAGGAGCTGTGGCAGCACTATCACCTGTAGGTGTCGGCGGTGTTACACAGCACCTGCTCTGATGACTGGGATTGGAGATGACACTAATACACTTTGATACAGAAGTACAGCAGTGTATGATATGGGCAATCAAAGGACCACAGATCTAAGTCCATACTGGGCCTTTATTTTAGTTTAAAAAATCGGAAAACTATACATACAGTACCGTATCTGTGTCCATACAATCCCATACAGTAAAATGAACACATTATTTATATAGTTCATTACGCCTTCCCAAAAAATGCTAATTTCATAGCTCAAAAGTAGAAAACATATAAAAAAAGTTTTATAGAATTGATTATTACATCATTTATACTACATAAAAACAAAACTATTTTCCCTAGACTACGGCTCATATGATTTGTACTTATCTTTTACCAAAATGATTACATTGAAAGAAGGTTATTTGGACATTTGCATGGTGCTTCTTTGTAGAAGTAATTAATTTCTGTTTAATTAGCAGTTTGGCACAACCTTCAAATAACATTCAAGGTGTTAATTAGAAAACACGTCTGTGGTTTACAAACTGGCATAAGGCAGGCTCAAAAGGACATAAGGTTACAAAGCTGTTTATATTATGCAGGCAGCAAATTGCCAACAACAGACAATCCCAAATCTCCTTTTAGGTCATTATAAGATTGACAAGTATTAGTAGAAGAGGGAAGCTAAAGCAGTTTCCTGCTGCTGAGATGTTATAGTGTGTCTATTGCTTGGGCGGTGGGTCTCTAGAGTTAGGCCCCTTTCACACGGGTGTCGCGAAAGAGGTCGGGATGCGTTGCAGGTGCATTGCGGGAAACCTGCGCGAGTGCGCACACAATTTCAGTCAGTTTTGTCTGCGATTGTGTTGCGTTGTTCAGTTTTTTCCGTGCGAGTGCAAAGCGTTTTAATGCGTTTTGCACGCTCGTGATAAAAAACTTAATGTAGGTACCCAGACTCGAACCCAGACTTCTTCACTGAAGTTCGGGTTTGGTTTCGGTGTTCTGTAGATTTTTATTATTTTCCATTATAACATGGTTATAATGGAAAATAATAGCATTCTTTAATACAGAATGCTAAGTAAAATGACCATTGAGGGTTAAAAAATAATTAAAAAAATTACCTCATCCACTTGATCGCGTAGCTGTTATCGTTTTCTTTCTTCTTCTTGCGGGACCTGCAAAAGAACCTGCGCTGACGTCATCGCGCTCACCGCGCAGTGAGCGCGGTGACGTCAGTGCCGGTCCTGCTGAATGAAAATAGAAGAACCTTCCTTCCTATTTATTTGTACAAATGCATTACAGAATTATTTTCCCACACCATTACTATGCACAGTAGAAGCACTTTCCTACAGAACCAGTGTTTTTGTGTTGGCCATGCAACTCTGGCTCAGAAACCCCTGGTGACCAGCAGTTTTTGCTAGGAGAATCAAGACTTATGCTGTGTTACCCTCTCTGGGTTTTACTAAGGCCTCTTTCACACTACCGTTTTTTTCCCCGTTTTGCGGGCCGTTTTTTGCGTTCCGTATACGGTCTGTATACGGAACCATTGATTTCAATGGTTCCGCAAAAAAAACGGAATGTACTCCGTATGCATTCCGTTTCCGTATTTCCATTTTTCCGTTCTGTTGAAAGATAGAACATGTCCTAATATTGCCCGCAAATCACGTTCTGTGGCTCCAATCAAGTCAATGGGTCCGCAAAAAAAACGGAACACATACGGAAATGCATCCGTATGTCTTTCGTATCCGTTCCGTTTTGCGGAACCATCTATTGAAAATGTTATGTGCAGCCCAATTTTTTCACAACGGAAACAAAAAAACGGAACAACAGATCCGTGAAAAATTTACCGCAGAACACTGAAATAGCCATACTGTAGTGTGAAAGAGGCCTGAAGGAGAGAGATGAGTAGATTGCCTGTTTGAAGTGGACCTCTTCTGGATAAATAATTAGTTAATTAATTACATAGTTACATAGTTAATACGGTTGAAAAAAGACAAACGTCCATCAAGTTCAACCAAGGGATAGGTGGGGACGCGAATTCTTATAAAAGTTATGAATGAATTGCTAGTAGTTTGCAGTGAAAGTCCAGCTAGGTTTTGTTACCAGTTGGAGGAAGGGGTGTCCCTGCACATTTTGACATTATCTAATCAGTGCTGCCATTAGCAAACTGTGCAGGGACACCCCCAGCTGGACCTTCATTGCAAACTGCTAGCAATTCATTGAGTGCCAGTATTTACCTAAACAGACTTGTCAGGAGAAGTTACAGGTCCTCTTTAAATGGAATCTGTCACCATGATCTTGGACTATTATCTGCAGTAAGACAAGAGTAGTGCTGCAGATAGTGAGCAGCACTGAGTAGTGATGTAGATAAAGAGTCCTGATCACTATCTTTTTATTTTTTTACTGCCCCTCATTATCCCGCTATTAGCGTTTAAATCTTAGCTACAATACACTGTTGAGACTATGTACTTCAGAGCAGCTTTTAGTGCTGACAGTGGAGAACGTTGTATTAATCGATAGAATACTTGATTACAAAAATAGTCGATAGCTGCGGCCCTACTTGTGACTTCTTATTTATAGGCTGCATAATAAAATGTCTGGTAAGTAGATGAGCGAAAACAAAGTACGCTTGTCTCGTCATCAGAGTCAGAATGTGGGTGGCTGTAGTAGTGCAAACAGAAGTAGCAGCACCAACACCAGCTGTCTAGCCAGTAGTACTGGATTGAGATGAGCAAAGTTATCAAAAATTCGATTTGGCTGCTTCGCCGAAGTTCAGAAAGAAATTCAATGATGTCACTGATGACATCACCACACCCGGCCCGCTAGATGATGTAGCGACGTCACACGTCAGTGCATGCGAGATTTGGGGTGTTTTCTTCAATAAAGATGGCCACTATGACCCCTCCACAAGCAAATGGATAGGGTGAGTATGCAATTTTTTTTTAATGCCACTTCAGGAAAAGTTGATTCGTTACCACAAACTGCGAGAAAATATGACTTAGTGACAAATCAAAATTTTCCTAAAATTCGGACTAAAGTCCACTTATCTTTGATTCACTCAACACTGGTAGTAGTAATTGTAGTAGTAGTATACCTTCCAACTTTTGAAAACCATAAAGAGGGACAATATGCAGGATATTTTTTCCTATTAGGCCACGCCTCCAACTCTGTTTACACTATACACACCCAGTCTCCTTAATACCACTACATAGTAATTATTCACCCTTTGTGCCACAGTAGTTAGGCTCACATGTGCTCCCTTCACAGTAGCTATGCCCAGATGTGCCCCTTCACAGTAGCTATGCCCAGATACTGTATGTGCCCCCTCACAGTAGTTATGCCCAAATGTGCCCCCTTCACATCTCTGTCTTCACTGCCTCCTCCTAATGTGGTACTTTTTTTTGTAGCATTAGTGGCACTTGGCAGTAGCTAGGGTGATAGTGGTAGGGGCAGTGGTAGCCATGTCGACAGTGGTACTTCCGGCAAATACAGAGAAGGAAATTGGCAGGAGAGCCAAGAAGCCCATGATGACATATCACAGTCTGGTAAAAGTGGCTGGGAGGGTAAGGTCTATGATGATGATTGCGTATTGGACAGGAACTGGCAGCGGGATTGGGCTGCTGCTGTGACATCAGAGGGTGGTGGCTGCAGCAGTAATAAAGAACAGAGTTAATTATGTCCAAACCCACCAAAAAAAACTCCCAGGGCCAGATCTTCTTCTGTTATGGTCAGCCAGGGACTGGTGATGCTGCTGATACTGTTTGTGCAGGCTTAAAACATTCCATGGTACAGGCTTAAAACATTCCAGACCTATGCCAATAGAGTATCTCCCATCTGGCAGTTTTTCTCCACAGTGCCGGCAGACAAAGACACTGCCGTGTGCAATATCTGCAGGATTGAAATAGGCCGTGGCTGTCAAACACGAACATAGGCATAACATTAATGGTGGTACGGTTGTTACTGTACCACTTAGTGGATTCTGCTGCCTTTAAGGGACTAATAATGTGCACTTAGGCTAGCTGGAAGAAACCTAGCCGCCATTATTTCTCTAAAACACCATCCCTGCTTTGTGGAAGAAACGTGGGCTGCTACTTGCAGTTTTCCCTGTGCAGCAGTTTTCCCGGTGCTTCATGGGCGCCACAGTCTCTTCTTAGGCCGACAAAAAAAAAATACCCCAAATTGGGTCCTAAACTGAAAAAATTTGGTCGCCAAATTTAAAATACATATAATTGTAATAAAAAAGACATGGAGGAGAATACAGCACCACATACCTCTTACATCCAGTGACATCTCCTGTCATGTAGACCTTCTCTTTCCTCTTCTCCTCCATTTGACCCAGACCACCATGGCAAATTCTTTCAGCCGCATCTCATCTCTACAGTTTGTAACACAGACACGTTAGATTTCTAAAATTTTCCATCAACCTCCCCATCCTGGTGCCCCCACAGTGTCATCCTGCCACTCCCAATACTGTGGCGGTTGTGCTCCCCAATGCCCCAGGAACTATACTGCTGAAAAAATAGTGACCCTAATAGACATAATTCGGGTAATTTATCAAACTGGTGTAAAGTAGAACTGGATTTCCAAAAGAGCTGTCAAATATGAAAGGTGGAATCTGATTGGCTGCTATGGGCAACTAAGCCAGTTCTGCGTTACACCAGTTTGATAAATTACCCCAAATGTTCCTATAGTGTCCACAGCAGCTATAATGTCCCCTAGAGTGCCCCGAGTAATAATACCACCCTCTATTGTCCTCCAGGCAATAATCCCTGTATGGTGTCCCCAGAAATAATAGAATTGCCCCTACAGTGCATCCCCAATAGCAACACCCCCATATAGTAATTTCCACCACACTGCCCCCACATAGTAATCCCCTATAGTAATTGGCCCCCACACAGTAATTTCCCCCAAACTGCCCCCATATAGTAGTTTGCCCCCACACAGTAATTTGCCCCACACTGCCCCACATAGTAATTTGCCCCCACACTGCCCCCACATAGTAATTTGCCCCCACATAGCAATTTCCCCACACTGCCCCCACATAGTAATTTGCCCCCACATAGCAATTACCCCACATAGAAATTACCCCACACTGTTCCCACATAGAAATTACCCCACACTGTCCCCACATAGAAATTACCCCACACTGTCCCCACATAGAAATTACCCCACACTGTCCCCACATGGCAATTTCCCCCACACTGCCCCCACACAATAGTTTCCCCCACACTGCCCCCATATATAAATTTGCCCCCACATAGTAGTCCCTCCCATAATAATTTGCCCCACACTGCCCCCACATAGCAATTTTCCCCCACACTGCCCCATCTAGTAATTTGCCCTCACATAGTAGTCCCTCTAATAATTATTTGCCCCCACATAGTAATTTGTCCACACATAGTATTCCCTCCCATAATAATTTGCCCCCACACTGCCCCATCTAGTAATTTGCCCCCACATAGTAGTCCCTCTCATAATAATTTGCCCCCACACTGCCCCCACATAGCAATTTGCCCCCACACTGCCCCATCTAGTAATTTGCCCCCACATAGTAGTCCCTCTCATAATTATTTGTCCCCACATAGTAATTTGCCCCCACATAGTAGTCCCTCTCATAATAATTTGCCCCCACATAGTATTCCCTCCCATAATAATTTGCCCCCACACTGCCCCCACCTAGCAATTTGCCCCCACACTTCCCCATCTAGTAATTTGCCCCCACATAGTATTCCCTCCCATAATAATTTGGCCCCATACAGCCCCCACATTCTCCCCCCCTGTACTCGATTTATCTTCCCTAATATGTCCTCCTGTGTGTCCCCCCCAAAGTAGGCACATGAAATAAAAAAATAAAAAATGAACAAAAAATGAAAAGATAAATACTCACCTATGTCCATGGCCAGGCGCTTGCTTGCAGAGGAAGGCGGGATGAGTCAGGCACGTCACAGTGCTGCTGCTGCTGCTGCGTCTCGGCACAGGCGCGCGATGACGTCATCACGCACACCTGCGCCGGGATTTCACTACCGCATAGGCCTCAGGCCTACAAGGCCTAAAGCCTATGGCGGTGATCGGCGACGGGACAGGGAGCTATGTGCTCCCGTGCCCCGCCGCAGTATGTGGGCGCTCGGGTCAGCGTTGGGCCCCCCAGCGGTGCTGGGCCCGGGGCTGCCGACCCGAACGTCCCTATTGTAATCCGCCACTGCTCACCACCATGTACACCTATAGCAGTTGTTATGAGCAGGGATAGCACATATCTTTCATGGCCCACTGGATAAATGTTTTGTGCACCAGCAGTGAGGAAGCACAGCAGCAACAAGGCCATGTTTGTGTCGGTTTAGTTCCCACACCAGGTGCTTATTCATTAACTCCACATCCTGCCATTGCTCTGCTTCATCTGCTACATTCCAACTCACTGGAATTCCACCTTGCGTATTCTGGAACGTCTGTACAAGCTGTGAATGATTTTGTCATGCCTCAGCCAAACACAACAGGGAGAATGTGCTATTTTAAGGTCAGCAATTGGCAGCTTATCATGGACGTCAAATTTGTCAATAAGACCAACTGCGTCATCAACAATGTCACCCCCTGATATTTATATTAAAGCAAATGTTCAAACTATTGCAACAAGGGATGGTGCAAAAACAGCTTCCACATCTTGCTGCCCGCTCCGTAGCTGTTGTGGACCCACATAGACAAAGGCCGATGGAAGAGGAAGTAGAAGAGGAGGGTGAGGATCAGGAGCTACCACTGGATGAGGAAAAGCAAGAGAAGGAGGAGTTGGTGGTGCAGAAGGATGAGGCTGATAATGATGGTGACAACTCTGGCCATGACCAATCATTCCAGTGGGGAGCAAAGCTGGAAAGAACTGGGTCCTCGGACATGCTGGTGAGCATAAAAATCTGTATGCTTTCTTGCTTATGCATTGACAGGTGTATTGCTAGCATAAAGCAATCTGATGATTACTGGCAGATTTTTTTAGACACTCCCTATCAAAGTAAAATGGGGTAATGTTTTACTGGTGCCGAAAGTGAGGCCAAATTGCTGTATACTGCTGTATTATCTTCATAGACTGTGTATGCAGCAATTTTTGGCAATCAGGAGCCAGGACTGACCAGGAGGCCCCACTCCACCCTTCACTGAATCAACCACTTCCCACCATCTCTGATACCACAAGTAGCAGAGGCTGCAGCAGCCAGTTTAGTCTCATAAACATGATGGAGCAGTTTTTTCATGTGCCGCACCATGCTGATGCAAATCGGTAACTGCGATATACCTCTTGAACAACCAGGTTCAGTCCTCCCTGGACTCTGGCCTTTCTCTAGCACATATCCTGTTCACTGACCCCATAGACTTCTGGATAGTCCGACTGGAACAGTGGCTGGAACTAGCTCTGTTTGCTCTCTGTGTATTGTTTTGTCCAGCCTCCAATGTCATCTCATAGAGTCATCGTCACACTCCAACTTGTCCTCCACGAGCATAAAAAACATCACTTTTGTGAAAATGAATGACATATGAATCCATGAGGATTTTCACACACCTCCGGTTGAAGCTGATGAATAGATATGCCAATTATTGGCAATTTATTGTCAGTTCCATCATGCCACTGCCACTGTCTGCCTACCATCTTTTTACATACTCTATGGCTGCTACTGCCACTACCTCTAGTATAATAGCTTTTCAGAGGAGTTATCCCCCAGAATCACATAGTTGCTGAATCGGTCAACATGGGGGGGGGGGATCCCAGTAACACTCAGAGGAAGCATGTGATGTCACGCCACGGCTTTCACACCCTGATAAATCTGTCATGTGATCTACTGATCCAACAGGACATTTCCTCAAATTGGCAAATCTGATCAACTTTCCGAGTCCATTCCTGCACAAAAGGGGGGCTGACATCCAGGCAATGCAAGGGGATTAATGATCTTGCGATTGCTAATAAATGTGTAATAATATCCTTCTTGGAGGGTGTATATAGCTTATTAGATCTTGCCAGGACTATCATTAGTGATGATCGAGCATGCTCAGCCGAACATCAGTTCGGCTCGAGCATCGCGATGCTCAGCACATCGCGGTGTTCGGCCGAATACAGCGTCTGCTCGAGCTCCATGCTGGAGTCTCCTACCCGCACATTTGTTGGCTGCTACCCAGCCATTGTCATTGGGGGCTAGAACACGTCATTGGGGGCTATAAAGCTCGGGAGAGCTGTGCTGTAGAAGGGACATATAGTGTAGGGAATAGAATTTAATTTTTTGGTTAGGCAAGGTTGGTGTTAGAGACCCAAAAGTCCTTTTAAGGACTATTGTTGTATCTGGCAGCAATATATATTTTTAGCGCAACCTGCGCTAAATAGCTTGCAATTGTTTGGCCGATGCAGACAGCAACATTATCTGCGCTACATCTCCTGTATAACGTTTGCACATCCTAAAAATATCTGTGACATCCAGTGTACTTTCTCCGTAGACGCTGTGGACAGCGACATTATCTGCGCTACATGTCCTGTTTAACATGTGCGCATACTAAAAATATCTGTGACATCCAGTGTACTTTTTACATAAACGCTGCGGACAGCGACATTATCTGCACTAAATCTCCTGTTTAATGTGTGCGCATACTAAAAATATCTGTGAGATCCAGTGTACCTTTTACGTAGATGGTGTGTGCTGCGGACAGTTACATTACCTGCACTACATCTGCAGTACGCAGCCCTGCAGGGTGAGCGATGCTGAGGTCACGGTTAAGAGGCAAAACGAGGGTTGCTCTTGGTTACTCACAGTTTATAGAAGACCCTGGGCAGGCGTACAGCAGTGATGGAGAGGCTGGCACAGGGGTCCTCTGGGGAACTCTCTGTGTATAGGGACCAGGCCGATGGTAGGTGAGGTGCCCTGGGTGTTGCAGGTTTAATGTGCCGGTGGCAAGATCCCTTTAAGTTCGTGACGCCAGTGCCGGTAACGGTGGCACACCGATTTGTTGCAGTAATAATGGAGGAACACAAATTGCAGTGAACCAAAACTTCCTTTTACTGAACAGTTAACTATTTACAGTTCTTTGTTCAGTTCCACATGTACAAGAAGGTAACAGGCAGGCTTTACATCCAATGGCAGGCACAATGTTCTTGCAAGATACTCAGAGGGTTAAACACTTACAGATCAGGCTGCACTTTTCCTCAGAATCCTGTCTGTCTTTATCCCAAGGCCCGTATGCCCTATTGCTGGCTTTATCCTTGGTTAGGGAAACTTCCTCAGGTATATATCTCCTTGCTTTGCATATACACTCACCTAAAGAATTATTAGGAACACCATACTAATACGGTGTTGGACCCCCTTTTGCCTTCAGAACTGCCTTAATTCTACGTGGCATTGATTCACAAAGGTGCTGATAGCATTCTTTAGAAATGTTGGCCCATATTGATAGGATAGCATCTTGCAGTTGATGGAGATTTGAGGGATGCACATCCAGGGCACGAAGCTCCCGTTCTACCACATCCCAAAGATGCTCTATTGGGTTGAGATCTGGTGACTGTGGGGGCCATTTTAGTACAGTGAACTCATTGTCATGTTCAAGAAACCAATTTGAAATGATTCGAGCTTTGTGACATGGTGCATTATCTTGCTGGAAGTAGCCATCAGAGAATTTATACATGTTCTCATTCTGTTTACGCCAAATTCGGACTCTACCATTTGAATGTCTCAACAGAAATCGAGACTCATCAGACCAGGCAACATTTTTCCAGTCTTCAACAGTCCAATTTTGGTGAGCTTGTGCAAATTGTAGCCTCTTTTTCCTATTTGTAGTGGAGATGAGTGGTACCAGGTGGGGTCTTCTGCTGTTGTAGCCCATCCGCCTCAAGGTTGTGCATGTTGTGGCTTCACAAATGCTTTGCTGCATACCTCGGTTGTAACGAGTGGTTATTTCAGTCAACGTTGCTCTTCTATCAGCTTAAATCAGTCGGCCCATTCTCCTCTGACCTCTAGCATCCACAAGGCATTTTTGCCCACAGGACTGCCGCATACTGGATGTTTTTCCCTTTTCACACCATTCTTTGTAAACCCTAGAAATGGTTGTGCGTGAAAATCCCAGTAACTGAGCAGATTGTGAAATACTCAGACCGGCCCATCTGGCACCAACAACCATGCCACACTCAAAATTGCTTAAATCACCTTTTTTTCCCATTCTAACATTCAGTTTGGAGTTCAGGAGATTGTCTTAACCAGGACCACACCCCTAAATGCATTGAAGCAACTGCCATGTGATTGGTTGACTAGATAATTGCATTAATGAGAAATAGAACAGGTGTTCCTAATAATTCTTTAGGTGAGTGTATAGCCTTCTGCCCTTCAGCTCTCTGTTTAGCTGGAACAATAGCTCTACTCTGTACTCTTATAGGAACTTCAGGTTTCTCAGGAGGCAGGCTCTTCTCCTGGTGGCAAGCTAGAAGCCTGGGCTATCTAGCTGCATGTCAGAAGCTGCACCTCAGCTACTGTCTGGCTAAGGTGACTCTTGACTTCTGTACACACTGACTGACTCTTCCCTGTCTGTACCTAACTATTTATATTAAGGGTTCCCTAGATCCCTCTACTGTCTAGGAGGAGGAACTACCCTTAATAGGCCTGGTACACAGGAGATAACATAAATAACCTGACAATTTACATTAAAATGACATATAAAATACAATAACCATGTTCCACAGGAGGTGGAGAACAATGTGGCCCAATTGACCCTTGTGTAGTGCCCACATTTACCTAGTGGGACACTACACATCTCCTGTATAACGGTTGCGCATCCTAAATATCAGTGATATTCTCTGTAATTTTTTATTAGCCGTTGGTGACAGCGACACTACCTGCGCTACATCTCTTGTATAACGTTTGCGCATCATAAATATCAGTGACATTCAGTGTAATTTTTTTGCCGCTGGTGACAACGACATTACCTGCGCTACATCTCCTGTATAACGTTTGCGCATCATAAATATCAGTGACATTCAGTCTAACTTGTTCGCTGCTGGTGGCAACGACATTACCTGCGCTACATCTCCTGTATAACGTTTGCACATCCTAAATATCAGTGACATTCAGTTTAATTTATTTGCACATACACTTACAAAACCTGCGCTACTGTACTTGTGACATACTTGCAAGCACATATACCATAAAAGGTGAGCAGTAAGGGACGGGGAAGTGGCTGTGCTGCTGATGGAGCACACAGAGGCCGTCGCCCTGTGCAAGGTGAAACTGTGCCTGCTGCCAGAGAACAAGAAACACACTCATCCACGATAACTAGCTTCATGTCCCAGTTTGCAGGGCGGCGCAGGACACCACTATCGAAGTCACACAAGTGCGACCAGGTGGTCGGTTGGATTGCAGCAGATAATGCTTCCAGTCAGTTAAGCACGACCCTGTCTTCCACAAAATCCAGTCTCAGTAGCCAAGAGTCTGGTCAACAGAATTCTCACTCTGATCCTCCTTCCTCCCACCATGGAGAGTCTGGCCAAACAAGTGATCCCACACTCGGATAGTCCGAGGAGCTCTTTTCATTGCCATTACTTGATTTAGGCTTCTTGCCAAGCCCGCTTTAAGAGGGACATGAGCAGATCGTGTACACTGATGCCCAAACTCTTGAGCATCCACAGTCACAAGAAGATGACGGTGGGGAACGGCAATTAGTGTTTCACGAGGTGAATGATGATGATGAGACACAGTTGCCAATTAGTCAACGGCAGTTAGTGTCTCAAGAGGTTGATGATGAGGATGAAACACAGTTGTCAATAAGTGAGGTTGTTGTTAGGTCAACGAGTCAGGAGGATGACCAGAGTGAGGAAGTGGAAGAGGAGGTGGTGGATGATGAAATCACTGACCAAACCAGGGAAGGTGGCAAGCCGAGCGAGGACAGCAGTACAGAGGGGGAGGGATCCGCAGCACCTCAACAGGCTGGAAGAGGCAGTGTGGTGGCAAAAGGGAGAGGGTGGGCCACACCAAACAGGCCCGCAACTGTTCCCCACAGCACCCCCTTGAGGCAATCTACCTTGCCAGGGGCTAGGTGTTCCGCAGTCTGGCGCTTTTTTGAGGAAAGTGCGGACGATAAAAGACTTGTCATTTGCAACCTGTGCCGTACCACAATGAGCAGGGGCGTGAAAACTAGCTACCTCACCACCATCAGCATGATCCGCCACATGGCATCAAAGCACCCTAATAGGTGGGCCGAATGCCTGGGTCCACAATCAATGTCTGCGGGTCACATCACAGCCTCCTCTTTCCCTGTGTTACGTGCTGGCCAATCCATTTCCCTAGATGCAGGCCTGTATGCCTCCCTCCCTGTTTCTGGACCTTCGCAAGCACCATCAGCTAGCACATCCCAGCGCAGCGTACAGATGTCCATACCCTAGGCCTTTGAATGAAAGCGCAAATACCTACCCACCCACAAGTCATAGCACTAAATGTGCACCTTTCCAAATTGCTCGCCCTGGAAATGTTGCCATTTAGGCTTGTGGACAAAGAGGCTTTCAGCTGCCTAATGGCGGTGGAGGACCCTCGCTACTCAGTCCCAAGCCACCACTATTTTTCACGGTGTGCCGCCCCCGCCTTACACCAGCATGTGTCCCGTAACATCACCCCTGCCCTGACAAACGCAGTTATTGGCAAGGTCTACTTAACGACTGACACATGGACAAGTGCTTGTGGCCAGGGATGCTACATTTCCCTGGCGGCACACTGGGTGAATGTTGTGGAGGCCGGGAATGAGTTGTACCCTGGGAAGGCACAGGTGCTACCGAAGCAAAGATTGCGGGCGCTACTTCCATCAGAAATTCTGCCACCATCTACATTAGTGGCTGCAACCCCCCTCTCCTCCTCCACCTCCTCCTCCACTTCCACCTCTGAATTATCATCTTGCAGCACCAGTCAGCCATCAGTCAGTAGCTGGAAGCAGTGTAGCACTGCAGTGGGGAAGCGGCAACAGGCCGTGCTGATACTAATTTGCTTAGGTGACAAACAGCACACCGCCACAGAGCTGTGGCAGGGTATAAGGGACCAGACTGAGCTGTGGCTCTTGTCACTCAACCTAAAACCAGGCATGGTTGTGTCTGATAATGGCCATAACTTGGTGGCGGCTTTGGAGCTCGGCAAGCTCACACACATACAATGCCTAGCCCACGTGTTCAACTTAGTGATTCAGCGGTTTCTCAAAATCTACCCCAATTTGCCTGAGCTACTGGTGAAGGTGCGCCGCATGTGTTACCATTTTCAAAAGTCATCTACAGCTGCCGCCGGTCTGGCAACGTTGCAGCAGCGCTTGCAATTGCTAGCTCACCGACTGTTGTGCGATGTGAGCACGCGCTGGAACTCCACCTTCCACATGTTGACCAGGCTTTGTGAGCAGTAGAGGGCAGTAGTGGAATACCAGCTGCAACATGGTCGTCGCCTTTCCAGTCAGCTTCCACTCTTCAAAAGCGATGAGTGGGCATGGATGTCTGACCTCTGTGAGGTTTTACGCAACTTTGAGGAATCAACACAGATGGTGAGCGGCGAGGCTGCCATTATCAGCGGAACCAAAGGAAACCAACAAAGTCAAGGCTTCAGGGGCTATCGAAATCCGCACTATTCCAGCTCATCAAATTCCGATAGTGACAGATCCGGCAACCAAAGATACCCGTCCCGTTTTTTAGGCAATCGACGAGGCAGATCAAGAAGCGGAAGACCAGGAGGGGTGGCAGGAGATCTAGACGAACGAATACAGACACGCTCCCAGGTAAGGAGGACAATTTAGTTATAAACATTTCATCCACTACCTTATTACCTGAACAGATCTCGGTCCTACAAAAGGGACTGTCATTTTGCCCCACACCGAACTAAACACCTTTACATTGGAGCAGGAATTGCAGAGGTTTTATCGAACATTAAGACTCAAAACACACTTTGAGGAAACCCCATTGCCACAACCTGACATTATTATCCCACCGGGACCCCTATCTGTTGATAACCTGGGCCTGAGGAACAAGAGTTCCTACATGCCGCCTAAAAATAAACATCCAGTGGAGACATATATCTCTTTATCTCAAAAATCAGTACAGAAAATATTAATGGAAAATACGCAGGGACAGTTCAAACACACAAACCACACAAAATGTCCCCCAGCGAGAGGTCAGCAGTTGAAGCACTACAACGCAACAAAAATATCATTATAAAACCCGCAGACAAAGGGGGAGCCCTGGTCGTCATGGATAAGGGAGACTACATGACAGAAATCATGAGACAACTTTCAGATACCGACACATATGAAATACTGCCACGTTCTCAGTACACAAGAGTGGATCGGATTGTCACTGACAACACAATCAAAATCAAGCGCCTTGACATGATGACCCAAAAATTTTCTAATAGGGGCTATCCCGAGACTACTCTAAAAAGGGCCCTAAATAGTCTCAATGAGACCGGTAGGCCACGTCCCACTAACTAAAAGAGGGTAGCATGCATAACTACATATCACCCCCTAATGCCAAAGATACAACAGGCCTTTAAACAACATTGGCTCTTACTAGCTAAAGCCTATCCCGAGATAGAAGAATTCAAACAACCCTTATTAACCTGCTATAAGAGACCCCCCAACATCAGGGACAAATTGGTTAAGGCGGACATAGGGAGTCTCACTAAACCATTAATACAGACTCATTTACAGAGTAAACGACACGGCACATACCCATGCTTACACTGTGCACAGTATTCAAGTATAATAAAAGGAGAGTACGTAACGCATCCACGTACCGGACAGGCCTTTGCAATCCAAGGATTTTATACGTGAGTCGAGTTATGTGGTGTACTTGATAAAATGCCCGTGCGGCCTCGCATATGTTGGAGAAACTATTCAACATGTACGAGACAGAATAAGCAAACACAAATCAACTATCAGACTTGGACATAATTTTTTGCCAATACCACACCAGTTCTCGGACAGTAAGCACCGAATTTCACAACTCCGGTTCCAAATTTTGGAACAAGTGGATCGACCCAGGAGGGGCGGTAATCGGACACTCCTCCTAAAACAAAGGGAGGCTTTTTGGATTCATAAATTAGGGACACTTTCACCCAATGGTTTGAACCGTGAATGTGATTTCTTTTATTAATGCCTGACCTTCTTTATTAATACTTGAATTATGCTCAATACTTGTATATATTGCGATAAACGTTAAGAACTTGATCTAAATATTATTCCTTTCTTCCACAGACTCGCTGAGAATAATTTTTTGTCTACAACGGGTGTGGGTGCATTTGCCAATGCTGTTGATCCCGCAGCCATCTTGGTTCCGGCTCCTTGTGAGTGCGCACCTTTCTTTTTGAAGAATATCTGCATATCTTGTTGGCCTTTGTGGGGTCTAGAGGTGTCCAGAGAGTCAGCACCTCTCTCTCTCTCATATTTGACCATGATGGGTCCGGTCACTTGCTTTTTTTCCGGGTCTATAGTGCTTGGGTGCAGGCTCTGCCCCCGGACTCTGAAATGATTTTGACTTAGCTTTTGGATTCTGACACTGTTCTGGTTTTGCCTGTCTAGTTTTGATCTATTTCTGTCTAACTACTGTTTTACTCCATTATGTTTATCCACCACTAAGTTGTGGGCTGCCACACAGCAGCGTGCAAGGAGGTAGGGACATTGGTGCAGGAGGACTACAGGGCTGCACTGTTTACTACCCTACAGTACAGCTACTGTACTGCTGCTGATCCAAAAAAATGTTTGCAAGATTTCTTTTGTTTCTTTTGACACTACCAGTTGTGTGTATAAATATGAGCAGGCATCTGCCCCAGTGATAGTAAAATGTTTGGATGCTTGTGCAGAACAAGCCATTGTTCCTTCTGACATTAACATTTGTGCAGGTATAAATAGGAGCAGCCATCATTTTTAGACTGCTTGTTTAGAACAAGCCACTTTTTTCCCCCCAAGAACACCATGTGTGTTTAAACACCTTCTGCCCCAAAAAGAGATAATTTTTTTAAATGTTTCTAATATTAAAAAGCATAACAAATGCTTTGTAAACACACCTTTTTTTAATACCGTCAATCATGCGTTATATGTCAGTGTCACAAATTTGGCAAATCGAACATGAAACAAATTTGAAGAAGTTTGCTTATCTCCACTTTATATTATTTTAATTGTATTGCTTTGTATAAATTGCTGCTTCTTTCTATTAACAACCTAATCTGGGAAAATGATTAAATAAGAGACATATAAGATGTGCGCATATTTATAGGAGGATGGTATAAGCCCATTTACAATTGATACCAGGATATGTATTGATACCAGGATTTAGCTTCATAATGAATCAGTAAGTATATATGTTATTCTATATGTTGTCCTTGAACTATATGCAAGTGTAGACCTGTGCTTTTTAAATCTTCTTTCTTGTTGACCTTGGCTTATAGTGGAAATATGAGCATCAGTACATGTAATGGTTATCTGTTATCACCTATAATATCATATTTCAGCAAGATTAACACTATATTTTTGCAGCTTGCTGGTGCCATACTCTTGTGTTGCCATTTAAGAATTAATCCAGGCACGGATGAAACAATGGGAGAGATTTGCTAATCAAAACTTGGCACAAACTATAGCACAATTTATATCATATTTTCATTTATATGTTTTTTTTAAATACTTTGGGGCACATTTATTAAGACCGGCGTTATTAAAGCCCTAAACTGGAGGTGAATTTGCCGAAGTTATGAAGAGGAGCAGGTCTCGCTATAACTTTGGCGCATACAGCGCCAGTTCTAAATGTAAGACAGCTTCTAAGATGTCTTACATTTAGACCATTTTCTACACCTAGAAAGGAAATGCTGGCATAACTACTGTGTGGTGGCATAAATTTGGAGTAATTGCTATGTGGGAGCATTTAGGGGACTGGGTGGGATTAGGTGTTTAGTTTTGTTTTGGGCAGAGGTAGAGGCATGGCCTAATGCAGAATTTTTTTTGCCATGGTGCACACATAGTGACCTTCTTCCTTCTTTTCTAAAGTTGGGAGATATGCTAAAACAGGCGTAGAAAATGGTGAATGAGACGGGCCTTCCAGCCTGTTCCCTTCCCTGTCTATGCCACACCCACAATTTTAGACCTGGTGTGAGTCGTAGATAGTGGCACAATGGTTAGTTGCACCTCTATCTGCACCATAAATGCACCAAATTTAGGCGTATTTCAGCATAGTAAACAATCCCCTTTGTTTGGCTTTTCCTTCAAGGAGTGTGACTTACAGGAAAACGGGCCTAGTTTAGGATGTAACAGTGCATGCCATACCTGCAATAAAATATTGATACAGGCCAGAGTAAGGCCTACTAATACATGATCTAAACTGTGACTAATTGCTATGGGCAACAAAGACAGTTTGACATTTACACAGTTTTCATAAATCTGCCCAAACGAACGATCATGGTTATGCCACAACAGAGAGGCTGGACTAACTGACAGGTAAGTATGCGACAGCAGCAGCTGCGGTGGTGGCAGTAGCGGCCATAATAGTAAGGAAAATGATCATAGGCAGGCAGGTATGATGAGGCTGTCAATAAATTGCCATAATTGACATACAGTATCTATTCATTAGCCTCATGCCGACGTGTGTGAGAATCCTCATGGATCCATGCCTCATTTATTTTCACAAAACTGATGTTTATTGCTCACTGAGAAGGCCGCACATGCTCAGTTTCAGCCTTCAACTGCCTCCTGAGTTGGTGTAGGGAGAGCACGGACTCGCCACTATAGCTGCAGCAGAAAAAAAAACTCCCCTTTAACTGGTAGCTTGATATAAATCTAGAAGAGCAATAAATGAGGAGATCTCTGGATCCATATGAGGCACAGGGCTGGTTCTAGCTTTGTTAGGCTTATTGCACACGACAGTATATTTTCACGGTCCGCAAAACGGGGTCCCGTTTTTCCGTTATCCGTGACCGTTTTTTCGTCCGTGGGTCTTCCTTGATTTTTGGAGGAACCACGGACATGGAAAAAAAAGTCGTTTTGGTGTCCGCCTGGCTGTGCGGAGCCAAACGGATCCATCCTGAATTACAATGCAAGTCAATGGGGACGGATCCGTTTGACGTTGACACAATATGGTGCCATTTCAAACGGATCCGTCCCTATTGACTTTCAATGTAAAGTCTGGAGTCCCTTTTATACCATCAGATCGGAGTTTTCTCCAATCCGATGGTATATTTTAACTTGAAGCGTCCCCATCACCATGGGAACGCCTCTATGTTAGAATATACTGTCGGATATGAGTTAGATCGTGAAACCTCATTTCCGACAGTATATTCTAACACAGAGGCGTTCCTATGGTGATGGGGACGCTTCTAGTTAGAATATACTACAAACTGTGTACATGACTGCCCCCTGCTGCCTAGCAGCATCCGATCTCTTACAGGGGGCCGTGATCAGCACAATTAACCCCTCAGGTGCCGCACCTGAAGGGGTTAATTGTACTATCATATCCCCCTGTAAGAGATCAGGGCTGCCAGGCAGCAGGGGGCAGACCCTCCCCCTCCCCAGTTTGAATATCATTGGTGGCCAGTGCGGCCCCCCCCCCTTCCTCCCTCTATTGTAATAATTCGTTGGTGGCACAGTGTGCGCCCCCCCCCCCCTTCCTCCCTCTATTGTAATAATTCGTTGGTGGCACAGTGTGCGCCCCCCCCTTCCTCCCTCTATTGTAATAAATCGTTGGTGGCACAGTGTGCGCCACCCATCGGCCCCCCCTCCCTCTATAGCATTAACAACATTGGTGGCCAGTGTGCGGGTTACTAGCAATAGTACAATAGTAAAAGATTCATACTTACCTGGGAGCTGCGATGTCTGTGTCCGGCCGGGAGCTCCTCCTACTGGTAAGTGACAGTTCATTTAGCAATGCGCCTCACTTACCAGTAGGTGGAGCTCCCGGCCGGACACGAACATCGCAGCAGCCACCAGCAGGTAAGTATGAATCTTCTACTATTGTACTATTGCTAAGTAACCATGGCAACCAGGACTGTAGTAGCGTCCTGGTTGCCATGGTTACCGATCGGAGCCCCAGCGATTAAACTGGGACCCCGATCGGAACTCCGCTGCCACCAATGATGGGGGGGGGGGGGGGAAGATGGGAGGCCGCACACTGGCCACCAATGTTGTTAATGCTATAGAGGGAGGGGGGGCCGATGGGGGGCGCACACTGGCCACCAACGAATTATTACAATAGAGGGAGGAAGGGGGGGGGGCGCACACTGTGCCACCAACGAATTATTACAATAGAGGGAGGAAGGGGGGGGGCCGCACTGGCCACCAATAATATTCAAACTGGGGAGGGGGGGGTCTGCACCCTGCTGCCTGGCAGCCCTGATCTCTTACAGGGGGATATGATAGTACAATTAACCCCTTCAGGTGCCGCACCTGAAGGGGTTAATTGTGCTGATCACGGCCCCCTGTAAGAGATCGGGTGCTGCCAGGCAGCAGGGGGCAGTCTTGTACACAGTTTGTAGTGTATTCTAACTAGAAGCGTCCCCATCACCCCGTCCCCATAGAATATACTGTCGGTTCTGAGTTTTCACGAAGTGAAAACTCAGCTATGAAAAAGCTTTTATGCAGACGGATCTTCGGATCCGTCTGTATAAAAAGTAACCTACGGCCACGGATCACGGACACGGATGCCAATCTTGTGTGCATCCGTGTTCTTTCACGGACCCATTGACTTGAATGGGTCCGTGAACCGTTGGCCGTGAAAAAAATAGGACAGGTCCTATTTTTTTCACGGCCAGGAAACACGGATCTCGGATGCGGCTGCAAAACAGTGCATTTTCCGTTTTTTCCACGGACCCATTAAAAGTCAATGGGTCCGCGAAAAAAAACGGAAAACGGCACAACGGCCACGGGTGCACACAACGGTCGTGTGAAAGAGGCCTTAGAAAGAGATTGTCATGTACTATATGATCTCTGATTTTCATTTTTTACATTAATCATGGGATAACCCCTTTAAGCAAATTGTGAAGGATGAATGACAAAAGGTGAAGCGAACCAAAGAGGCATACCACCTCATAGATGGAACAGGATTCCACGGATAAGCTGTTAAAACTACTACCTTATTATTCCTTCTTAAAATAAATATTCATACGGTACAAACTATGGTAGTGCTGATTAAAATTACATGTGACCCCTATCCCACATGTATTACTTCTCATACATTAACTGCTCACTTATCTCAACATGTCCTGTGATGTGTGTCACGAAATGACGTTATATTGGATAAGATGCAATACAACGTTCAGACAGCAGGCGGCGCATTGTGTTACTAGCTAATACCTGAACATAAGGTCAAGACTTGGTAATGGAATTACAACTGTGAAATTTTTGCCGGGTTCACGTCACGTCTTTGTCTTACATTTAACATATATAAAAATATATATTGTATACATTAAACAAATCCCTCCGACGGATGCTCTTTTTTTTTTTTACTGTGCAATGATTAACATATATTTTGACCTGCGTCATTGTTCACTACAATTTTACACTCACCTAAAGAATTATTAGGAACACCATACTAATATGGTGTTGGACCCCCTTTTGCCTTCAGAACTGCCTTAATTCTATGTGGCATTGATTCAACAAGGTGCTGATAGCATTCTTTAGAAATGTTGGCCCATTTGTAGTGGAGATGAGTGGTACCCGGTGGGGTCTTCTGCTGTTGTAGCCCATCCGCCTCAAGGTTGTGCATGTTGTGGCTTCACAAATGCTTTGCTGCATACCTCGGTTGTAACGAGTGGTTATTTCAGTCAACGTTGCTCTTCTATCAGCTTAAATCAGTCGGCCCATTCTCCTCTGACCTCTAGCATCCACAAGGCATTTTTGCCCACAGGACTGCCGCATACTGGATGTTTTTCCCTTTTCACACCATTCTTTGTAAACCCTAGAAATGGTTGTGCGTGAAAATCCCAGTAACTGAGCAGATTGTGAAATACTCAGACCGGCCCATCTGGCACCAACAACCATGCCACACTCAAAATTGCTTAAATCACCTTTTTTTCCCATTCTAACATTCAGTTTGGAGTTCAGGAGATTGTCTTAACCAGGACCACACCCCTAAATGCATTGAAGCAACTGCCATGTGATTGGTTGACTAGATAATTGCATTAATGAGAAATAGAACAGGTGTTCCTAATAATTCTTTAGGTGAGTGTATAGCCTTCTGCCCTTCAGCTCTCTGTTTAGCTGGAACAATAGCTCTACTCTGTACTCTTATAGGAACTTCAGGTTTCTCAGGAGGCAGGCTCTTCTCCTGGTGGCAAGCTAGAAGCCTGGGCTATCTAGCTGCATGTCAGAAGCTGCACCTCAGCTACTGTCTGGCTAAGGTGACTCTTGACTTCTGTACACACTGACTGACTCTTCCCTGTCTGTACCTAACTATTTATATTAAGGGTTCCCTAGATCCCTCTACTGTCTAGGAGGAGGAACTACCCTTAATAGGCCTGGTACACAGGAGATAACATAAATAACCTGACAATTTACATTAAAATGACATATAAAATACAATAACCATGTTCCACAGGAGGTGGAGAACAATGTGGCCCAATTGACCCTTGTGTAGTGCCCACATTTACCTAGTGGGACACTACACATCTCCTGTATAACGGTTGCGCATCCTAAATATCAGTGATATTCTCTGTAATTTTTTATTAGCCGTTGGTGACAGCGACACTACCTGCGCTACATCTCTTGTATAACGTTTGCGCATCATAAATATCAGTGACATTCAGTGTAATTTTTTTGCCGCTGGTGACAACGACATTACCTGCGCTACATCTCCTGTATAACGTTTGCGCATCATAAATATCAGTGACATTCAGTCTAACTTGTTCGCTGCTGGTGGCAACGACATTACCTGCGCTACATCTCCTGTATAACGTTTGCACATCCTAAATATCAGTGACATTCAGTTTAATTTATTTGCACATACACTTACAAAACCTGCGCTACTGTACTTGTGACATACTTGCAAGCACATATACCATAAAAGGTGAGCAGTAAGGGACGGGGAAGTGGCTGTGCTGCTGATGGAGCACACAGAGGCCGTCGCCCTGTGCAAGGTGAAACTGTGCCTGCTGCCAGAGAACAAGAAACACACTCATCCACGATAACTAGCTTCATGTCCCAGTTTGCAGGGCGGCGCAGGACACCACTATCGAAGTCACACAAGTGCGACCAGGTGGTCGGTTGGATTGCAGCAGATAATGCTTCCAGTCAGTTAAGCACGACCCTGTCTTCCACAAAATCCAGTCTCAGTAGCCAAGAGTCTGGTCAACAGAATTCTCACTCTGATCCTCCTTCCTCCCACCATGGAGAGTCTGGCCAAACAAGTGATCCCACACTCGGATAGTCCGAGGAGCTCTTTTCATTGCCATTACTTGATTTAGGCTTCTTGCCAAGCCCGCTTTAAGAGGGACATGAGCAGATCGTGTACACTGATGCCCAAACTCTTGAGCATCCACAGTCACAAGAAGATGACGGTGGGGAACGGCAATTAGTGTTTCACGAGGTGAATGATGATGATGAGACACAGTTGCCAATTAGTCAACGGCAGTTAGTGTCTCAAGAGGTTGATGATGAGGATGAAACACAGTTGTCAATAAGTGAGGTTGTTGTTAGGTCAACGAGTCAGGAGGATGACCAGAGTGAGGAAGTGGAAGAGGAGGTGGTGGATGATGAAATCACTGACCAAACCAGGGAAGGTGGCAAGCCGAGCGAGGACAGCAGTACAGAGGGGGAGGGATCCGCAGCACCTCAACAGGCTGGAAGAGGCAGTGTGGTGGCAAAAGGGAGAGGGTGGGCCACACCAAACAGGCCCGCAACTGTTCCCCACAGCACCCCCTTGAGGCAATCTACCTTGCCAGGGGCTAGGTGTTCCGCAGTCTGGCGCTTTTTTGAGGAAAGTGCGGACGATAAAAGACTTGTCATTTGCAACCTGTGCCGTACCACAATGAGCAGGGGCGTGAAAACTAGCTACCTCACCACCATCAGCATGATCCGCCACATGGCATCAAAGCACCCTAATAGGTGGGCCGAATGCCTGGGTCCACAATCAATGTCTGCGGGTCACATCACAGCCTCCTCTTTCCCTGTGTTACGTGCTGGCCAATCCATTTCCCTAGATGCAGGCCTGTATGCCTCCCTCCCTGTTTCTGGACCTTCGCAAGCACCATCAGCTAGCACATCCCAGCGCAGCGTACAGATGTCCATACCCTAGGCCTTTGAATGAAAGCGCAAATACCTACCCACCCACAAGTCATAGCACTAAATGTGCACCTTTCCAAATTGCTCGCCCTGGAAATGTTGCCATTTAGGCTTGTGGACAAAGAGGCTTTCAGCTGCCTAATGGCGGTGGAGGACCCTCGCTACTCAGTCCCAAGCCACCACTATTTTTCACGGTGTGCCGCCCCCGCCTTACACCAGCATGTGTCCCGTAACATCACCCCTGCCCTGACAAACGCAGTTATTGGCAAGGTCTACTTAACGACTGACACATGGACAAGTGCTTGTGGCCAGGGATGCTACATTTCCCTGGCGGCACACTGGGTGAATGTTGTGGAGGCCGGGAATGAGTTGTACCCTGGGAAGGCACAGGTGCTACCGAAGCAAAGATTGCGGGCGCTACTTCCATCAGAAATTCTGCCACCATCTACATTAGTGGCTGCAACCCCCCTCTCCTCCTCCACCTCCTCCTCCACTTCCACCTCTGAATTATCATCTTGCAGCACCAGTCAGCCATCAGTCAGTAGCTGGAAGCAGTGTAGCACTGCAGTGGGGAAGCGGCAACAGGCCGTGCTGATACTAATTTGCTTAGGTGACAAACAGCACACCGCCACAGAGCTGTGGCAGGGTATAAGGGACCAGACTGAGCTGTGGCTCTTGTCACTCAACCTAAAACCAGGCATGGTTGTGTCTGATAATGGCCATAACTTGGTGGCGGCTTTGGAGCTCGGCAAGCTCACACACATACAATGCCTAGCCCACGTGTTCAACTTAGTGATTCAGCGGTTTCTCAAAATCTACCCCAATTTGCCTGAGCTACTGGTGAAGGTGCGCCGCATGTGTTACCATTTTCAAAAGTCATCTACAGCTGCCGCCGGTCTGGCAACGTTGCAGCAGCGCTTGCAATTGCTAGCTCACCGACTGTTGTGCGATGTGAGCACGCGCTGGAACTCCACCTTCCACATGTTGACCAGGCTTTGTGAGCAGTAGAGGGCAGTAGTGGAATACCAGCTGCAACATGGTCGTCGCCTTTCCAGTCAGCTTCCACTCTTCAAAAGCGATGAGTGGGCATGGATGTCTGACCTCTGTGAGGTTTTACGCAACTTTGAGGAATCAACACAGATGGTGAGCGGCGAGGCTGCCATTATCAGCGGAACCAAAGGAAACCAACAAAGTCAAGGCTTCAGGGGCTATCGAAATCCGCACTATTCCAGCTCATCAAATTCCGATAGTGACAGATCCGGCAACCAAAGATACCCGTCCCGTTTTTTAGGCAATCGACGAGGCAGATCAAGAAGCGGAAGACCAGGAGGGGTGGCAGGAGATCTAGACGAACGAATACAGACACGCTCCCAGGTAAGGAGGACAATTTAGTTATAAACATTTCATCCACTACCTTATTACCTGAACAGATCTCGGTCCTACAAAAGGGACTGTCATTTTGCCCCACACCGAACTAAACACCTTTACATTGGAGCAGGAATTGCAGAGGTTTTATCGAACATTAAGACTCAAAACACACTTTGAGGAAACCCCATTGCCACAACCTGACATTATTATCCCACCGGGACCCCTATCTGTTGATAACCTGGGCCTGAGGAACAAGAGTTCCTACATGCCGCCTAAAAATAAACATCCAGTGGAGACATATATCTCTTTATCTCAAAAATCAGTACAGAAAATATTAATGGAAAATACGCAGGGACAGTTCAAACACACAAACCACACAAAATGTCCCCCAGCGAGAGGTCAGCAGTTGAAGCACTACAACGCAACAAAAATATCATTATAAAACCCGCAGACAAAGGGGGAGCCCTGGTCGTCATGGATAAGGGAGACTACATGACAGAAATCATGAGACAACTTTCAGATACCGACACATATGAAATACTGCCACGTTCTCAGTACACAAGAGTGGATCGGATTGTCACTGACAACACAATCAAAATCAAGCGCCTTGACATGATGACCCAAAAATTTTCTAATAGGGGCTATCCCGAGACTACTCTAAAAAGGGCCCTAAATAGTCTCAATGAGACCGGTAGGCCACGTCCCACTAACTAAAAGAGGGTAGCATGCATAACTACATATCACCCCCTAATGCCAAAGATACAACAGGCCTTTAAACAACATTGGCTCTTACTAGCTAAAGCCTATCCCGAGATAGAAGAATTCAAACAACCCTTATTAACCTGCTATAAGAGACCCCCCAACATCAGGGACAAATTGGTTAAGGCGGACATAGGGAGTCTCACTAAACCATTAATACAGACTCATTTACAGAGTAAACGACACGGCACATACCCATGCTTACACTGTGCACAGTATTCAAGTATAATAAAAGGAGAGTACGTAACGCATCCACGTACCGGACAGGCCTTTGCAATCCAAGGATTTTATACGTGAGTCGAGTTATGTGGTGTACTTGATAAAATGCCCGTGCGGCCTCGCATATGTTGGAGAAACTATTCAACATGTACGAGACAGAATAAGCAAACACAAATCAACTATCAGACTTGGACATAATTTTTTGCCAATACCACACCAGTTCTCGGACAGTAAGCACCGAATTTCACAACTCCGGTTCCAAATTTTGGAACAAGTGGATCGACCCAGGAGGGGCGGTAATCGGACACTCCTCCTAAAACAAAGGGAGGCTTTTTGGATTCATAAATTAGGGACACTTTCACCCAATGGTTTGAACCGTGAATGTGATTTCTTTTATTAATGCCTGACCTTCTTTATTAATACTTGAATTATGCTCAATACTTGTATATATTGCGATAAACGTTAAGAACTTGATCTAAATATTATTCCTTTCTTCCACAGACTCGCTGAGAATAATTTTTTGTCTACAACGGGTGTGGGTGCATTTGCCAATGCTGTTGATCCCGCAGCCATCTTGGTTCCGGCTCCTTGTGAGTGCGCACCTTTCTTTTTGAAGAATATCTGCATATCTTGTTGGCCTTTGTGGGGTCTAGAGGTGTCCAGAGAGTCAGCACCTCTCTCTCTCTCATATTTGACCATGATGGGTCCGGTCACTTGCTTTTTTTCCGGGTCTATAGTGCTTGGGTGCAGGCTCTGCCCCCGGACTCTGAAATGATTTTGACTTAGCTTTTGGATTCTGACACTGTTCTGGTTTTGCCTGTCTAGTTTTGATCTATTTCTGTCTAACTACTGTTTTACTCCATTATGTTTATCCACCACTAAGTTGTGGGCTGCCACACAGCAGCGTGCAAGGAGGTAGGGACATTGGTGCAGGAGGACTACAGGGCTGCACTGTTTACTACCCTACAGTACAGCTACTGTACTGCTGCTGATCCAAAAAAATGTTTGCAAGATTTCTTTTGTTTCTTTTGACACTACCAGTTGTGTGTATAAATATGAGCAGGCATCTGCCCCAGTGATAGTAAAATGTTTGGATGCTTGTGCAGAACAAGCCATTGTTCCTTCTGACATTAACATTTGTGCAGGTATAAATAGGAGCAGCCATCATTTTTAGACTGCTTGTTTAGAACAAGCCACTTTTTTCCCCCCAAGAACACCATGTGTGTTTAAACACCTTCTGCCCCAAAAAGAGATAATTTTTTTAAATGTTTCTAATATTAAAAAGCATAACAAATGCTTTGTAAACACACCTTTTTTTAATACCGTCAATCATGCGTTATATGTCAGTGTCACAAATTTGGCAAATCGAACATGAAACAAATTTGAAGAAGTTTGCTTATCTCCACTTTATATTATTTTAATTGTATTGCTTTGTATAAATTGCTGCTTCTTTCTATTAACAACCTAATCTGGGAAAATGATTAAATAAGAGACATATAAGATGTGCGCATATTTATAGGAGGATGGTATAAGCCCATTTACAATTGATACCAGGATATGTTTTGATACCAGGATTTAGCTTCATAATGAATCAGTAAGTATATATGTTATTCTATATGTTGTCCTTGAACTATATGCAAGTGTAGACCTGTGCTTTTTAAATCTTCTTTCTTGTTGACCTTGGCTTATAGTGGAAATATGAGCATCAGTACATGTAATGGTTATCTGTTATCACCTATAATATCATATTTCAGCAAGATTAACACTATATTTTTGCAGCTTGCTGGTGCCATACTCTTGTGTTGCCATTTAAGAATTAATCCAGGCACGGATGAAACAATGGGAGAGATTTGCTAATCAAAACTTGGCACAAACTATAGCACAATTTATATCATATTTTCATTTATATGTTTTTTTTAAATACTTTGGGGCACATTTATTAAGACCGGCGTTATTAAAGCCCTAAACTGGAGGTGAATTTGCCGAAGTTATGAAGAGGAGCAGGTCTCGCTATAACTTTGGCGCATACAGCGCCAGTTCTAAATGTAAGACAGCTTCTAAGATGTCTTACATTTAGACCATTTTCTACACCTAGAAAGGAAATGCTGGCATAACTACTGTGTGGTGGCATAAATTTGGAGTAATTGCTATGTGGGAGCATTTAGGGGACTGGGTGGGATTAGGTGTTTAGTTTTGTTTTGGGCAGAGGTAGAGGCATGGCCTAATGCAGAATTTTTTTTGCCATGGTGCACACATAGTGACCTTCTTCCTTCTTTTCTAAAGTTGGGAGATATGCTAAAACAGGCGTAGAAAATGGTGAATGAGACGGGCCTTCCAGCCTGTTCCCTTCCCTGTCTATGCCACACCCACAATTTTAGACCTGGTGTGAGTCGTAGATAGTGGCACAATGGTTAGTTGCACCTCTATCTGCACCATAAATGCACCAAATTTAGGCGTATTTCAGCATAGTAAACAATCCCCTTTGTTTGGCTTTTCCTTCAAGGAGTGTGACTTACAGGAAAACGGGCCTAGTTTAGGATGTAACAGTGCATGCCATACCTGCAATAAAATATTGATACAGGCCAGAGTAAGGCCTACTAATACATGATCTAAACTGTGACTAATTGCTATGGGCAACAAAGACAGTTTGACATTTACACAGTTTTCATAAATCTGCCCAAACGAACGATCATGGTTATGCCACAACAGAGAGGCTGGACTAACTGACAGGTAAGTATGCGACAGCAGCAGCTGCGGTGGTGGCAGTAGCGGCCATAATAGTAAGGAAAATGATCATAGGCAGGCAGGTATGATGAGGCTGTCAATAAATTGCCATAATTGACATACAGTATCTATTCATTAGCCTCATGCCGACGTGTGTGAGAATCCTCATGGATCCATGCCTCATTTATTTTCACAAAACTGATGTTTATTGCTCACTGAGAAGGCCGCACATGCTCAGTTTCAGCCTTCAACTGCCTCCTGAGTTGGTGTAGGGAGAGCACGGACTCGCCACTATAGCTGCAGCAGAAAAAAAACTCCCCTTTAACTGGTAGCTTGATATAAATCTAGAAGAGCAATAAATGAGGAGATCTCTGGATCCATATGAGGCACAGGGCTGGTTCTAGCTTTGTTAGGCTTATTGCACACGACAGTATATTTTCACGGTCCGCAAAACGGGGTCCCGTTTTTCCGTTATCCGTGACCGTTTTTTCGTCCGTGGGTCTTCCTTGATTTTTGGAGGAACCACGGACATGGAAAAAAAAGTCGTTTTGGTGTCCGCCTGGCTGTGCGGAGCCAAACGGATCCATCCTGAATTACAATGCAAGTCAATGGGGACGGATCCGTTTGACGTTGACACAATATGGTGCCATTTCAAACGGATCCGTCCCTATTGACTTTCAATGTAAAGTCTGGAGTCCCTTTTATACCATCAGATCGGAGTTTTCTCCAATCCGATGGTATATTTTAACTTGAAGCGTCCCCATCACCATGGGAACGCCTCTATGTTAGAATATACTGTCGGATATGAGTTAGATCGTGAAACCTCATTTCCGACAGTATATTCTAACACAGAGGCGTTCCTATGGTGATGGGGACGCTTCTAGTTAGAATATACTACAAACTGTGTACATGACTGCCCCCTGCTGCCTAGCAGCATCCGATCTCTTACAGGGGGCCGTGATCAGCACAATTAACCCCTCAGGTGCCGCACCTGAAGGGGTTAATTGTACTATCATATCCCCCTGTAAGAGATCAGGGCTGCCAGGCAGCAGGGGGCAGACCCTCCCCCTCCCCAGTTTGAATATCATTGGTGGCCAGTGCGGCCCCCCCCCCCTTCCTCCCTCTATTGTAATAATTCGTTGGTGGCACAGTGTGCGCCCCCCCCCCTTCCTCCCTCTATTGTAATAATTCGTTGGTGGCACAGTGTGCGCCCCCCCCTTCCTCCCTCTATTGTAATAAATCGTTGGTGGCACAGTGTGCGCCACCCATCGGCCCCCCCTCCCTCTATAGCATTAACAACATTGGTGGCCAGTGTGCGGGTTACTAGCAATAGTACAATAGTAAAAGATTCATACTTACCTGGGAGCTGCGATGTCTGTGTCCGGCCGGGAGCTCCTCCTACTGGTAAGTGACAGTTCATTTAGCAATGCGCCTCACTTACCAGTAGGTGGAGCTCCCGGCCGGACACGAACATCGCAGCAGCCACCAGCAGGTAAGTATGAATCTTCTACTATTGTACTATTGCTAAGTAACCATGGCAACCAGGACTGTAGTAGCGTCCTGGTTGCCATGGTTACCGATCGGAGCCCCAGCGATTAAACTGGGACTCCGATCGGAACTCCGCTGCCACCAATGATGGGGGGGGGGGGGGGAGATGGGAGGCCGCACACTGGCCACCAATGTTGTTAATGCTATAGAGGGAGGGGGGGCCGATGGGGGGCGCACACTGGCCACCAACGAATTATTACAATAGAGGGAGGAAGGGGGGGGGGGGCACACTGTGCCACCAACGAATTATTACAATAGAGGGAGGAAGGGGGGGGGCCGCACTGGCCACCAATAATATTCAAACTGGGGAGGGGGGGGTCTGCACCCTGCTGCCTGGCAGCCCTGATCTCTTACAGGGGGATATGATAGTACAATTAACCCCTTCAGGTGCCGCACCTGAAGGGGTTAATTGTGCTGATCACGGCCCCCTGTAAGAGATCGGGTGCTGCCAGGCAGCAGGGGGCAGTCTTGTACACAGTTTGTAGTGTATTCTAACTAGAAGCGTCCCCATCACCCCGTCCCCATAGAATATACTGTCGGTTCTGAGTTTTCACGAAGTGAAAACTCAGCTATGAAAAAGCTTTTATGCAGACGGATCTTCGGATCCGTCTGTATAAAAAGTAACCTACGGCCACGGATCACGGACACGGATGCCAATCTTGTGTGCATCCGTGTTCTTTCACGGACCCATTGACTTGAATGGGTCCGTGAACCGTTGGCCGTGAAAAAAATAGGACAGGTCCTATTTTTTTCACGGCCAGGAAACACGGATCTCGGATGCGGCTGCAAAACAGTGCATTTTCCGTTTTTTCCACGGACCCATTAAAAGTCAATGGGTCCGCGAAAAAAAACGGAAAACGGCACAACGGCCACGGGTGCACACAACGGTCGTGTGAAAGAGGCCTTAGAAAGAGATTGTCATGTACTATATGATCTCTGATTTTCATTTTTTACATTAATCATGGGATAACCCCTTTAAGCAAATTGTGAAGGATGAATGACAAAAGGTGAAGCGAACCAAAGAGGCATACCACCTCATAGATGGAACAGGATTCCACGGATAAGCTGTTAAAACTACTACCTTATTATTCCTTCTTAAAATAAATATTCATACGGTACAAACTATGGTAGTGCTGATTAAAATTACATGTGACCCCTATCCCACATGTATTACTTCTCATACATTAACTGCTCACTTATCTCAACATGTCCTGTGATGTGTGTCACGAAATGACGTTATATTGGATAAGATGCAATACAACGTTCAGACAGCAGGCGGCGCATTGTGTTACTAGCTAATACCTGAACATAAGGTCAAGACTTGGTAATGGAATTACAACTGTGAAATTTTTGCCGGGTTCACGTCACGTCTTTGTCTTACATTTAACATATATAAAAATATATATTGTATACATTAAACAAATCCCTCCGACGGATGCTCTTTTTTTTTTTTACTGTGCAATGATTAACATATATTTTGACCTGCGTCATTGTTCACTACAATTTTACACTCACCTAAAGAATTATTAGGAACACCATACTAATATGGTGTTGGACCCCCTTTTGCCTTCAGAACTGCCTTAATTCTATGTGGCATTGATTCAACAAGGTGCTGATAGCATTCTTTAGAAATGTTGGCCCATTTGTAGTGGAGATGAGTGGTACCCGGTGGGGTCTTCTGCTGTTGTAGCCCATCCGCCTCAAGGTTGTGCGTGTTGGGGCTTCACAAATGCTTTGCTGCATACCTCGGTTGTAACGAGTGGTTATTTCAGTCATCGTTGCTCTTCTATCAGCTTGAATCAGTCGGCCCATTCTCTTCTGACCTCTAGCATCCACAAGGCATTTTTGCCCACAGGACTGCCGCATACTGGATGTTTTTCCCTTTTCACACCATTCTTTGTAAACCCTAGAAATGGTTGTGCGTGAAAATCCCAGTAACTGAGCAGATTGTGAAGTACTCAGACCGGCCCGTCTGGCACCAACAACCATGCCATGCTCAAAATTGCTTAAATCACCTTTCTTTCCCATTCTGACATTCAGTTTGGAGTTCAGGAGATTGTCTTGACCAGGACCACACCCCTAAATGCATTGAAGCAACTGCCATGTGATTGGTTGACTAGATAATTGCATTAATGAGAAATAGAACAGGTGTTCCTAATAATTCTTTAGGTGAGTGTACAGTCATGGCCAAAAGTTTTGAGAATGACATAAATATTGGAAAAGTTGCTGCTTAAGTTTTTATAATAGCAATTTGCATATACTCCAGAATGTTATGAAGAGTGATCAGATGAATTGCATAGTCCTTCTTTACCATGAAAATTAACTTAATCCCAAAAATAACTTTCCACTGCATTTCATTGCTGTCATTAAAGGACCTGCTGAGATCATTTCAGTAATCGTCTTGTTAACTCAGGTGAGAATGTTGACGAGCACAAGGCTGGAGATCATTATGTCAGGCTGATTGGGTTAAAATGGCAGACTTGACATGTTAAAAGGAGGGTGATGCTTGAAATCATTGTTCTTCCATTGTTAACCATGGTGACCTGCAAAGAAACGCGTGCACCCATCATTGCGTTGCATAAAATGGCTTCACAGGCAAGGATATTGTGGCTACTAAGATTGCACCTCAATCAACAATTTATAGGATCATCAAGAACTTCAAGGAAAGAGGTTCAATTCTTGTTAAGAAGGCTTCAGGGCGTCCAAGAAAGTCCAGCAAGCACCAGGATCGTCTCCTAAAGAGGATTCAGCTGCGGGATCGGAGTGCCACCAGTGCAGAGATTGCTCAGGAATGGCAGCAGGCAGGTGTGAGCGCATCTGCACGCACAGTGAGGCGAAGACTTTTGGAAGATGGCCTGGTGTCAAGAAGGGCAGCAAAGAAGCCACTTCTCTCCAAAAAAAACATCAGGGACAGATTGATCTTCTGCAGAAAGTTTGATGAATGGACTGCTGAGGACTGGGGCAAAGTCATATTCTCCGATGAAGCCTCTTTCCGATTGTTTGGGGCATTTGGAAAAAGGCTTGTCCGGAGAAGAAAAGGTGAGCGCTACCATCAGTCCTGTGTCATGCCAACAGTAAAGCATCCTGAGACCATTCATGTGTGGGGTTGCTTCTCATCCAATGGAGTGGGCTCACTCACAATTTTGCCCAAAAACACAGCCATGAATAAAGAATGGTACCAAAACACCCTCCAACAGCAACTTCTTCCAACAATTCAACAACAGTTTGGTGAAGAACAATGCATTTTCCAGCACGATGGAGCACCGTGCCATAAGGCAAAAGTTATAACTAAGTGGCTCGGGGACCAAAACGTTGACATTTTGGGTCCACGGCCTGGTAACTCCCCAGATCTTAATCCCAATGAGAACTTGTGGTCAATCCTCAAGAGGCGGGTGGACAAACAAAAACCCACTAATTCTGACAAACTCCAAGAAGTGATTATGAAAGAATGGGTTGCTATCAGTCAGGAATTGGCCCAGAAGTTGATTGAGAGCATGCCCAGTCGAATTGCAGAGGTCCTGAAAAAGAAGGACCAACACTGCAAATACTGACTCTTTGCATAAATGTCATGTAATTGTCGATAAAAGCCTTTGAAACGTATGAAGTGCGTGTAATTATATTTCACTACCTCACAGAAACTGAAACAAAGATCTAAAAGCAGTTTAGCAGCAAACTTTGTGAAAACTAATATTTGTGTCATTCTCAAAACTTTTGGCCACGACTGTATATGCCATATACTATGATTTAGATACACTTGGTGTCAGTATACAGTGCTAGTCTAAACACAAATAAAAAAAATCCAAAAGGCTGCGCTCACCTGATATATCTTGAGATGGAAGCACGGACTGTCCTTGGAAAAGGCACCAAGTAGAGAACTAGTAAAAAATTAAAGGGGTCCAGCTTCCAAAAAAGATAATGTTTTTTATTCCTATAACACACAGAATAGTTAAAAATCCAACATAGCAGACAAGTCTACGCGCTTTGGATACTCTAATACAGATCCTTATTCATGACAACAATAAGGATCTGTATTAGAGTATCCGAAACACGTAGACTTGTCTGCTATGTTGGATTTTTAACTATTCTGTGTGTTATTGGAATAAAGAACATTATCTTTTTTGGAAGCTGGACCCCTTTAATTTTTCACAGTACTAGTCTAGTATTATATTTATTATACTCAAAACAACACACACCAACCACAGAATTGTGCAGAAATTATTATATACTTTTAACAGTCCCATTACATGTTACAAATGTACATAATACAATTCAGACACATTGGGTGTCAGTATATACCGCAATTGTTGCATGACATTTAACATACTTATTGATTATTGATTGTCTGCTGAGCTATGTATCTAATCCAATCATATGTGATACTGTCCTCTTAGCTGTGTACCTAATCCTAACATTATTGATACTGTCTGCTAAGCCAATGTATCTAATTCTATCATGTGTGATACTGTCCTCTGAGCTGTGTATCTAATCCTACCATGTGCAGTACTGTCTGCTGAGCTATGTATGAAATCCTATCATTTGTGATACTGCCCTGTGAGCTGTGTATCTAATCCTACCATGTGTGATACTGTCTGCTGAGCTGTGTATCTAATCCTATTATTTGTAATACTGTCCTTTGAGCCTTGTATGTAATCCTATCATGTGTGATACTGTATGATGAGATGTGTATCTAATTCTGCCATGTGTGATACTGTCCTTTGAGCTTCGTATCTAATCCTGTCATGTGTGATACTGCATGATGAGCTGTGTACCTAATTCTGTCATGTGTGATACTGTCTGCTGAGCTGCTAAACTGTGTATCTAATAGTGTCATGTGTGATAATGTTTGCTGAGATGCTGCATCTAATCCTGCAAAAATACGGATGACTTCCATGTGCATTCTGTATTTTATGGAACGGAACAGCTGGCCCCTAATAGAACAGTCCTATCCTTGTCCGTAATGCGGACAATAATAGGACATGTTCTATTGTTTTGCGGAACGGAAATACGGACATACGGAAACGGAATGCACATGCAGTAACTTTGTTTTTTTTTTGCGGACTGATTGAAATGAATGGTTCCGTATAGGGTCCGCAAAAAAAAAAACGGACACGGAAAGAATATATGTTCGTGTGCATGAGCCCTAAAGGCTGAGACGTTGGTTTTCATCCAAAATGCAAACTTCCTAAGTGCACAAAATCAAATTAGACCAGAATTGTAACTAAATAAATATTCACTACAAACAATGTTTCTGCTTCCCACAACTATCAACCCTATTTTCCTGCATTGCCTAAAACACCCTAAAATCCCTGCATCCAGCAAGCAACTTTTTATTTCTCCCTCCATCTGACCTCCTGCTCAGATCTGTTACTTAACATAAAACCTTCCTCTCTAGAGGGAATTTTAAGAAAGATAGAGACAGGAAAAGTTGGGAATTTAAAATGAGCCACTGTTTAAAAAAATTCCCACCTTCCTCAGTTCCACTCCCAACCCCTAGGATTAGATACACAGCTCAGCAGACAGTGTCACACATGATATGATTAGATACACAGCTCAGCAGACAGTGTCACACATGATAGGATTAGATACACAGCTCAGCAGACAGTGTCACACATGATAGAATTAGATACATAGCTCAGCAGACAGTATCACACATGATAGGATTAGAAACAAAGCTTAGCAGACAGTTTCACACACGATAGGATTAGATACACACCTCAGCAGACAGTATCACACATGATAGGATTAGATACACGGGTCAGCAGACAGTATCACACATGATAGGATTAGATACATAGCTCAGCAGACAGTGTCACACATGATAGAATTAGATACACACCTCAGCAGACAGTATCACACAGGATAGGATTAGAAACACGGCTCAGCAGACAGTATCACACAGGATAGGATTAGATACACGGCTCAGCAGACAGTATCACACATGATAGGATTAAATATACAACTCGGCAGACAGTATCACACAGGATAGGATTAGATGCGTGGCTCAGCAATCATTGTCACATAGTATAGGATTAGATACATAGCTTAGCAGACAGTATCACGCATGATAGGATTAGATATACGGCTCCACAGATAGTATCACACATGATAGGATTAGATACATAGCTCAGCAGATAGTATCATGCATAATGTTTGGATTCTGGATTTAGTTTTTCTACTATAGGGAATTCTGTCTAAAACACAAAAACGCAACACTACTGCCCTCCCAACATGTTTCACTGCTGAAGCAGCATCAGAGGAAAAGACATGGACAGCAGCGTGTATAGACTTCTGAACCATAAAATTCTAGTTTGCATGAGCCTTACCTGTCAATGGCTGTGCTCGTGGACTTTTGTAATAGGGAAAACGGGACTCATAACAACAAATCAGAGATTTGCTTTTGTGTCTTAATGGGAAAGTGCCTAACAGAAGAGTGTTTCCAACCTTCCGAGGAGGCCATCCCACCTAATCATAGAGTCCAGTACCCCCTTAATGTGCTGCTAACTCACATGCGCCTGTCCACTTTCTTCCTGCACCTGCGTACCACAGTACATAGTGCGGGCCTCGGCCTCACTATATGTACTGCGTATGTGCAGTGCCACTGACTTCTTCACTGTGGAACGCCGTGGTCCTGAAGAGACGGAGCCAACACTCTTCTTAGGAAAGAACATGAGTCACTAGAAAGCATTCTTTGTGCATCTTTATCCACTAAACAGGAAAGCTAAAGTTTCAAAGGAGAACGCGTGAGCTCTCTTCATACTCCTAACTGGTCAAAAGGGCTTATATAGCAGCACAGTGGTGCTGCAGTGATGAATCGAGCTGTGGTGCGCATGCACAGTACATACAGTGGGCTGATTCCCACACTATGTACTGTGGAGCAGAGAGCGGAGAGGTAGAAGAGGAGGGTTTCGGTGAGTTAGGAGCACTCGGGGGAGGTACTGGGCTCTCTGAATAGGCAGGTTGGGACTCGTTTGCATATAGGACACACTTCATTTTCTTGCAATCACAGATGTACAGAAGGGAACCAAATGTATGTTTTAGGCCGTGTTTGAGTCCACAACAGCACTTGAGCATTAGTCATATAGGTGAATTGTTGCTGACAGATTCCTTTTAAATTTACACTATTGTTACTATTTGTATTTTACCAAAAATTGAGTGCAGTACTGCAGGAAATCCTTTGCAAACCTGTTCCTGCCCTCATATTCTCCACAAAGAAAAAAGTTAAAGGGGGTTCTCCGTGCTTTTAATATTGATGACATATCCTCAGGATGATGGCTAACCTGCGTCACTCCAGCTGTGATGAAACTACAACTCCCAGCATACTCCATTCATTTTAATGGAGTTCTAAGAACAGCCAGGCAAGTGTGCATCTTGGGAGTTGTAGTTTTACCACAGCTGGAGTGCCGGAGGTTAGCCATCACAGTAGATAGGTCATCAATATCAGAACGGGGGATGGGGGGGGGGGGGTCCGACACCCGGCACCCCCGCCGATCTGATACTGATGACCTATGCTGATGATATATGTGGGCCAAACCAGCTACTGGTGGAAAGAATGACAGTTGGATTTCAAAATGCCAGATCCTTTTGTTCTCAGGGGAGATAAGCTGCCACCAGAGGAGTCTTCCACTTCCCCATTGAGAAGACATGTCCCCTCATCCAAGCTGAGCGTGCAGGTGTATGGGGATTGGGAGAGATAGTTGACAGCCGAACAAGTGTCCAGTCCACAGCCATCGAATGTGTATGACTAGCCTTAGTCTTGCATTAATGATTGATAAAGGAGGGAAATAGTGTAATCTGTACTAAATCATTGTAAGTGATGTTATAGATGAACCAGAGCTGGACGCTGTACATCTGGAAAGATTAACTTCTCAGATTGTTTGTCTTCAATGCTGTTGAGGAGACGGGCTCCTGAGAGTGAATTTAGCTGCTTCATAAAAGCACTGAAGATAATGTGGAAGCTACACGTCTTCTTATTGATCTGTGAGATAAAAGGAGTATTGAGGTTTTGTGATTGATATGCTGGCCTCCTTCCTTGTGTTAAGGCTTTGAAACGATTACAACTGTACTGGAAAAAGAGACCGACTTATCCAAAAGTAGCAAATCAATACTTTCTCCTTCAGTATAACCTGAAAAGAAAAAAAAAACTAACTCCTTGTCCCAAATTGTGCATGTTCCCATTTACAGCTTATATGTGCCATGGATAATGATCACATTTCACATTCAGAAATCTAAGACATTATACCATGCTCACAGTATGCATATGGTACAACTTTGTTACAAGAATGTGAAGCTATGGAATCACTAAAATGTGTTTTTTACACAATAGAAGCTTTTAAAAAGGGAATTTTCCCCAAAAGTGGCCTCATATCGACCAGGAATGACACTTCTAGCACTTGATAACTGTGGTTCTATCTGATCTAATTAGCTGTTATTCATTATAGAAGACATGTAGCATTACACGCAGTGGCATACCTTCAATGGAGGCAGAACACACAATTGTAGCAATGGTCTGTTGAGACCTAAAATCCCTGTAGGGGTCCCTAATAAATGTTAAAATTTTTGTCTTTATTAGTTAATGGACAAAACGCTCTATAAAGAACAACAATACTCTAAAATTATCAGTGCATCAGTGTGTATTATGGGATTGTGCCGGAGTAGTGTGATTACATTTTCAGGATGTGATTACATTTACGGTAAATTGATGGGATCCCTTTTTAGGGTATACCTCATCCCACCTGCTGGTATGGGATGGTATTACCACTGGCAGTTGCTGGTTCAATTTACTAACAGTGGATCACCTACAGGAGCACTGGTGAATATATCTCTCCTGCCAATATTTACTGCTATCTGGTCCCTATATCAAGGTTACCAAGCAACTAGCAAAATTGCTAATCCTCTATGTTAAGTGGCTGTTTGTCTCAGCCGCAGGGCTGAGTGATGTCCCCAGTCTCCCTAGCCACTGTTTGCCTCCTCTCTACCACTGAATTCAGTCTGCACTCCGTCCTCTATTGCTATCTCCTAGAGGCATCAACCACCGCTGTAGTCAAGTTCCTGTACTGTAACACTCTCCTTATCTACTCGGCTAATTACCGCCGCATGTTAGTAACAATTTCCCTATCACTGTGCACTGTGCTAAAAGATATTCCGCTCTATACCACCCCTCCCGACATGTTTCGCCACTAGCTGTGGCTTCGTCAGGGGATGCGGGGTATATGAGCGGGCGCGCTTCATAAGACCTTCCTTTATACTTCACAGGTAACCGCCCACCTGTCAAAGCCATCACCGGCGGCCAACCACAATCGCCTCCTCCATTCACTCCTCCATGTGCCGGCCACGTCATTCCGCCGACGCATATCCTGTGCGCCTCCCTCTGCCTCCTCGTCATCCATACCAACAGGTAAACATAGCATGTAGTATGAATGGGAGAACATTTACGATCAGTCTGGGTGGGTTTAACCGCAAGGTGTCTCCACCCCCATTGTTGATAAACAATCATTCTTCATTCTCCGTTAGATTTTGGATCCGCTTTTATTCTCCCTAGATGTATTAATCCATCCCTACTTCGTGTTTGTTATATATTGGTTATCTATACATAGAGGACAATCTGAAGTCAGTCCACAATTACTGGGAGATTACAAACACTATTAGGATAGTTTATTATCTTTTGTGTCAAGATTACTTAATATTATCTTTTGTATCGATTTTTTCAGTGTGTATCACCAAGCTCAATATTGTCCCATGGTAGGGATTTGTTATCCTGATGTGAGAGTTGCCAATATGCGATGCATCCACCATGCTTTATACCACCATGCTTTGTGCCATTAAATGGTATACATCGCAAAGTTGGAAATCAATCACACAACTATTCTGTTATTATTATTTACTTTCTATTATTTTTTTATTAATTGATATTCATTGTTGTGGTTTATCAAGAATATCATTTTGGATATATACCATCCACCATGCTTTATATTTAACTAGTGACAACACTGCACTCAGTTTCTTCACCATGGGATAGACAAATTGACAAATTGCCCTTATATAATCGAGGGAGGTGGAATGGGGGGGGGGGAGAGGAGGTGGGGGGGGGGTTTACAGGATTGTCTTCATCATCCTACGGTGGTGTGGCTATCCTATAGTTAAACGGCGGTGAGTCTCTGTAGTCCAACTAGGGTCTATGTTGTTGTTTCTTATAGTTTATTATTTTGATATGCAGTTTATCTTTATTATTTCTCATACTTGTCACTATTGCGCTATATGGCATTTAGATAAAAGCCGTATATGAGAATCCCTCATTCAGGCCACCAGGGCTCAGGGTCTGTAGTCGGTGTATCCATCTGGCCTCTTCCTGTAGGAGTTTAGTATCTAAATTGCCCCTCCTCGGTCCCAAAGTTTTTTTCACAAGTCCCCAAAATTTGAGGACCTCCAGATTTCCACCATGTGCATAAGTTATATGTCTGTATAATGACGTGTCTTTGCCCGTGTTTATGGCACTAATGTGACCAGAGATTCTACGCCTCAATTCCTGTGTGGTTTTGCCCACATATAATTTGGGACAATTACATGAGGCGATGTAAATGATACCACTGCTCCGACAGTTAAAGAATTCTCTGATCACATAGTCACGTCCATCCATTGGATTTTTACATTTTTTTTACTTTGGGTAAGTATTTGCAAAAGGTGCACCCTCCACAAGGGAATGAGCCAGTAATGCTGGATTTTAACCAGTTCGAATTTACCATTTCTCTTTCAGGAAGGAAGCTATGGACAAGCTTGTCCCTAAGATTTGGTCCTCTCCTATATGTGACACTGGGATAAGATGGCAAAACAGCTCTCAGTTGGTCATCACTGGTAAGTATCTTCCAGTGTTTCTTTAGGATCTTCATCACCTGTTGGTTTCCACAGTCAAAAGTCCCTATGCACCTGATCCTTTTGTCTTTTCCTTCTTGACTCAAATTGGCTTTATAATTTGTTGATTGCCTAAATCAGAATAAAATAGGTATGCACTTTACTTCCGAAATTCAACCCAATCAGATATGCTTTCTTGACCTCCTGATTCAGAAAAACACGGATGGGCAAATCCTAACAGAAATATTTTGAAAACCTACCTCGACCAATAGTCTTCTCCACTGGACGAGTTGGCATCCAGTGGCATTGAAAAGAGGAATACCAGTGGGGCAGTACTTAAGGGCCAGAAGGAACTGCGCCACGGAAGAGACTTTTAAGAAAGAGGCTGATGAGCTCTATAATCGATTTAGGAGCAGGGGTTACCCAAGTAAATGCCTCAAAAAGGCATTTAACCGTGCCAAGGGGACAAATAGGGATGAATTAATATCTCAAAATTATAAAGCCAATTTGAGTCAAGAAGGAAAAGACAAAAGGATCAGGTGCATAGGGACTTTTGACTGTGGAAACCAACAGGTGATGAAGATCCTAAAGAAACACTGGAAGATACTTACCAGTGATGACCAACTGAGAGCTGTTTTGCCATCTTATCCCAGTGTCACATATAGGAGAGGACCAAATCTTAGGGACAAGCTTGTCCATAGCTTCCTTCCTGAAAGAGAAATGGTAAATTCGAACTGGTTAAAATCCAGCATTACTGGCTCATTCCCTTGTGGAGGGTGCACCTTTTGCAAATACTTACCCAAAGTAAAAAAAAATGTAAAAATCCAATGGATGGACGTGACTATGTGATCAGAGAATTCTTTAACTGTCGGAGCAGTGGTATCATTTACATCGCCTCATGTAATTGTCCCAAATTATATGTGGGCAAAACCACACAGGAATTGAGGCGTAGAATCTCTGGTCACATTAGTGCCATAAACACGGGCAAAGACACGTCATTATACAGACATATAACTTATGCACATGGTGGAAATCTGGAGGTCCTCAAATTTTGGGGACTTGTGAAAAAAACTTTGGGACCGAGGAGGGGCAATTTAGATACTAAACTCCTACAGGAAGAGGCCAGATGGATACACCGACTACAGACCCTGAGCCCTGGTGGCCTGAATGAGGGATTCTCATATACGGCTTTTATCTAAATGCCATATAGCGCAATAGTGACAAGTATGAGAAATAATAAAGATAAACTGCATATCAAAATAATAAACTATAAGAAACAACAACATAGACCCTAGTTGGACTACAGAGACTCACCGCCGTTTAACTATAGGATAGCCACACCACCGTAGGATGATGAAGACAATCCTGTAAACCCCCCCCCCCCCCCCCCCCCCCCCCCCCCCCATTCCACCTCCCTCGATTATATAAGGGCAATTTGTCAATTTGTCTATCCCATGGTGAAGAAACTGAGTGCAGTGTTGTCACTAGTTAAATATAAAGCATGGTGGATGGTATATATCCAAAATGATATTCTTGATAAACCACAACAATGAATATCAATTAATAAATAAATAATAGAAAGTAAATAATAATAACAGAATAGTTGTGTGATTGATTTCCAACTTTGCGATATATACCATTTAATGGCACAAAGCATGGTGGTATAAAGCATGGTGGATGCATCGCATATTGGCAACTCTCACATCAGGATAACAAATCCCTACCATGGGACAATATTGAGCTTGGTGATACACACTACACACTGAAAAAATCGATACAAAAGATAATATTAAGTAATCTTGACACAAAAGATAATAAACTATCCTAATAGTGTTTGTAATCTCCCAGTAATTGTGGACTGACTTCAGATTGTCCTCTATGTATAGATAACCAATATAACAAACACGAAGTAGGGATGGATTAATACATCTAGGGAGAATAAAAGCGGATCCAAAATCTAACGGAGAATGAAGAATGATTGTTTATCAACAATGGGGGTGGAGACACCTTGCGGTTAAACCCACCCAGACTGATCGTAAATGTTCTCCCATTCATACTACATGCTATGTTTACCTGTTGGTATGGATGACGAGGAGGCAGAGGGAGGCGCACAGGATATGCGTCGGCGGAATGACGTGGCCGGCACATGGAGGAGTTAATGGAGGAGGCGATTGTGGTTGGCCGCCGGTGATGGCTTTGACAGGTGGGCGGTTACCTGTGAAGTAAAAAGGAAGGTCTTATGAAGCGCGCCCGCTCATATACCCCGCATCCCCTGACGAAGCCACAGCTAGTGGCGAAACATGTCGGGAGGGGTGGTATAGAGCGGAATATCTTTTAGCACAGTGCACAGTGATAGGGAAATTGTTACTAACATGCGGCGGTAATTAGCCGAGTAGATAAGGAGAGTGTTACAGTACAGGAACTTGACTACAGCGGTGGTTGATGCCTCTAGGAGATAGCAATAGAGGACGGAGTGCAGACTGAATTCAGTGGTAGAGAGGAGGCAAACAGTGGCTAGGGAGACTGGTGACAACACTCAGCCCTGCGGCTGAGACAAACAGCCACTTAACATAGAGGATTAGCAATTTTGCTAGTTGCTTGGTAACCTTGATATAGGGACCAGATAGCAGTAAATATTGGCAGGAGAGATATATTCACCAGTGCTCCTGTAGGTGATCCACTGTTAGTAAATTGAACCAGCAACTGCCAGTGGTAATACCATCCCATACCAGCAGGTGGGATGAGGTATACCCTAAAAAGGGATCCCATCAATTTACCGTAAATGTAATCACATCCTGAAAATGTAATCACACTACTCCGGCACAATCCCATAATACACACTGATGCACTGATAATTTTAGAGTATTGTTGTTCTTTATAGAGCGTTTTGTCCATTAACTAATAAAGACAAAAATTTTAACATTTATTAGGGACCCCTACAGGGATTTTAGGTCTCAACAGACCATTGCTACAATTATACAAATATCCCGAGGGTCTCTAAAAGGGACTTTGATTGAATACATTCAGAACACACAATTGCTACGGGGCCAAGGAGGACAAGGGACTGGTGCTGTGCTTCCTGTCTATACGAAGACACTGCATTTTTATGAAGCTGCCACTAGGAGGAACTGAGTGCAAATAAATTATTGCATACATCTCTAAATCACTACTCCCCCCTCCCCCAGTTAATGTAAAAAAATTCCTATGCACCAAGCTCCCCCTAGTGGTGGCAACCAGTCTTGTACTGTATTTGGGGCGGTGGGTGGGAGTAGTGATTTAGAGATGTATGTGGGGAGGTTTATTAATGTTTTTAAGCTAGTTATCTGAATACATTGAGAAATATGATGTTCAGAATGAGCGCCATATTTATGATGCACCTGTTCCACTTTTTCTGACATAGAAGTCGGATAAAGTGGGTGATTTTGTTTTATTACTTTTTTTTTTTTTTTATAAAATTTATCTTGCTTAATATAAAAAAAAAATTAAATTCATCAGAATCCTGGGGCGATCTTCATTGCCTGGAACTGTTAGACACACATGTACTTTCAAACTGGTTGGGGCAGGGGACCCCATACAAAATTTTGCTATGGGACCCTATGAGATTTGTGTATGCCTGTGATTACATGGCCATCTATGTAATATACAGTAGAGATTGCCTTGCGGTTCGCGGCAAAATGTACTCATTCGTGGTTTGCCGAACATGCGAACATATGGCAATATTCGCCGGCGTCATATTCTTTTAAATTGTGAAGAACTTTGACCCATGACACATCCATCAGGTGGTACAGGACAGCCAGTTGAGACATTTCAGCACATGGACATACCATTTACATTGTCTTTTGTCAGTGTAGGGAGGGTTGCTGTGTGGAGCAGAGACAGGCTGTTAGGGACACCAAACGCTAGCTAATAGGGCCACAAAAGTCCTTTTAAGGACTGGTATAGGTGTGCTATTGATTGTTGTGCAGTATTTAGGGGTGTAATACACTTATAATATACTTTCTAATATAGAAAGCATATTATAGTGGATTTGTATTGTGCAGCATTGTGACTGGTGATCGGTTCTGCAGCGATACTACAACAACAAAGAGTGACAAACGCAATTAGAAAAAAGTATTATAACTGGTGTGATAGACCAGTGTCCCCCAAACCACATATTGAAGCGGGGTGTTATATAAGAATATACTTTTCAAATAGTGTATTTGGGTGCTGCAGAAATGAATCCGCTTTCACTGCATTACCTCTGCTACACACAGAGAGAAAATTTAAAGGAATTTTTTCTTTATAACTGGTGTGATAGACCAGTGGCCCCCCAAAACGGCATATTGAAGCGGGGTGTTATCTAAGAATATACTACTCAAATAGTGTATTTTGGTACTGAAGAAATGTAGACGCTTTCACTGCGTTACCTCTGCTATACACAGTGAGAAAATGTAAAGGATTTTTTTTTATAACTGTCGTGATTATAGACCAGTTGACCCCAAAGCGACATATTGAAGCAGGGTATTACCTAAGAATATACTACTCAAATAGTGTATTTTGGTACTGAAGAAATTTAGCCGCTTTCACTGCGTTACCTCTGCTACACACAGTGAGAAAATTTTAAGTATTTTTTTTTATAACTGGTGTGATTATACAGTCGTGGCCAAAAGTTTTGAGAATTACATAAATATTGGAAATTGGAAAAGTTGCTGCTTAAGTTTTTATAATAGCAATTTGCATATACTCCAGAATGTTATGAAGAGTGATCAGATAAATTGAATAGTCCTTTCTTTGCCATGAAAATTAACTTAATCCCCCAAAAAACTTTCCACTGCATTTCATTGCTGTCATTAAAGGACCTGCTGAGATCATTTCAGTAATCGTCTTGTTAACTCAGGTGAGAATGTTGACGAGCACAAGGCTGGAGATCATTATGTCAGGCTGATTGGGGTAAAATGGCAGACTTGACATGTTAAAAGGAGGGTGATGCTTGAAATCATTGTTCTTCCATTGTTAACCATGGTGACCTGCAAAGAAATGCGTGCAGCCATCCTTGCGTTGCATAAAAATGGCTTCACAGGCAAGGATATTGTGGCTACTAAGATTGCACGTCAATCAACAATATATAGGATCATCAAGAACTTCAAGGAAAGAGGTTCAATTCTTGTTAAGAAAGCTTCAGGGCGTCCAAGAAAGTGCAGCAAGCGCCAGCATAGTCTCCTAAAAAGGATTCAGCTGTGGGATCGGAGTGCCACCAGTGCAGAGCTTGCTCAGGAATGGCAGCAGGCAGGTGTGAGCGCATCTGCACGCACAGTGAGGCGAAGACTTTTGGAAGATGACCTGGTGTCAAGAAGGGCAGCAAAGAAGCCACTTCTCTCCAAAAAAAACATCAGGGACAGATTGATCTTCTGCAGAAAGTATGGTGAATGGACTGTTGAGGACTGGGGCAAAGTCATATTCTCCGATGAAGCCTCTTTCCGATTGTTTGGGGCATCTGGAAAAAGGCTTGTCCGGAGAAGAAAAGGTGAGCGATACCATCAGTCCTGTGTCATGCCAACAGTAAAGCATCCTGAGACCATTCATGTGTGGGGTTGCTTCTCATCCAAGGGAGTGGGCTCACTCACAATTTTGCCCAAAAACACAGCCATGAATAAAGAATGGTACCAAAACACCCTCCAACAGCAACTTCTTCCAACAATCCAACAACAGTTTGGTGAAGAACAATGCATTTTCCAGCACGATGGAGCACCGTGCCATAAGGCAAAAGTGATAACTAAGTGGCTCGGGGACCAAAACGTTGACATTTTGGGTCCATGGCGTGGAAACTCCCCAGATCTTAATCCCATTGAGAACTTGTGGTCAATCCTCAAGAGGCGGGTGGACAAACAAAAACCCACTAATTCAGACAAACTCCAAGAAGTGATTATGAAAGAATAGGTTGCTATCAGTCAGGAATTGGCCCAGAAGTTGATTGAGAGCATGCCCAGTTGAATTGCAGAGGTCCTGAAAAAGAAGGGCCAACACTGCAAATACTGACTCTTTGCATAAATGTCATGTAATTGTCGATAAAAGCCTTTGAAACGTATGAAGTGCGTGTAATTATATTTCATTACATCACAGAAACAACTGAAACAAAGATCTAAAAGCAGTTTAGCAGCAAATTTTGTGAAAACTAATATTTGTGTCATTCTCAAAACTTTTGGCCACGACTGTAGACCAGTTGACCTCAAAACAACATATTGAAACAGGGTGTTATCTAAGAATATACTGCTCAAATAGTGTATTTTGGTACTGAAGAAATTTAGCCGCTTTCACTGCGTTACCTCTGCTACACACAGTGAGAAAATTTAAAGGATTTTTTTTTTATAACAGGTGTGATTTATAGTCCAGTTGACCCCAAAACGACATATTGAAGCAGGGTGTTATATACCTTCTTCCACATACACTGCGCTTCTCTAGAGACGTTTGTCACCGGGTCATTTAAAAAATGACAGGCAAAGGAAGAGGCATGCCCTTCCGCAGGGGTGGTAGGGGTAGGGCAGGTGCACCAGGCCGGAGCCAAAGTGGGAAGTTGCAGAAGGTGTGTTCAATTACATCAAAGGACGCACCAGACTTGGTCGAGTGGCTCACTCAGCCTTCCGCTTCTGTACCCTCCTCATCCTCTCTATCTGCACCCTCTTCACTCTCTGCTGTGTGCACCCCCAAAGACACCACCACCAACACCACCACCACCATATACCCTCCACTTGAGTCACAGGAATTATTTTCCGATCCCTCTCAAGACATTTCCGATGCGCAGCCATTCTTGGCATCGGATCAGGAAGAGGAGGTAGCAACAGCCGCCACTCAGCAGTCTGACGACAGTACCCAGATCAGCCCAAGGAGGTTGGTCCCCGCTGTTGCTGCCTAATCCGAGATCTCTAATGTTAGTGGTGGGGAAGGTGACGTCGATGATGACGTGTCTATGGATGTAACGTGGGTGCCCACAAGAGAGGAAGAGGAGGGGAGTTCAGAGGGAGAGATGGACCAGCAGATAGGAAGGAGAAGCAGGCCGAACTTACATTGCACAGGAGGGACAAACCAGACTGCTAATGTATCAGGAGCGAGCCATCAACCATGTACGGTCACATCTTGTACTCCCAGGACGCCGGCACATGGCTCCGCAGTGTGGGCTTTTTTTAATGTGTCAGCTGCGGACAATAGTGTTGCCATCTGCAGCTTTTGCAGTCAACGCATAAGTCGCGGTAAGCTAAACACCCACCTAGGGACGATCGCCTTAAGAAGGCACCTGGCCTCACATCACCGAGCCCAGTGGGAGCAACGGCTTCAGAACCCGCAAAGCCACACTCCAGGCTCTCACCGTCCAGGCTCTCACAATTGTCCTCCACTCCACCTTCCATCATGCCGTCCTCATGTTTGTCAGGAAAAAGGCAGGCTTCCGTGACCCAAATGTTCGAGCGTAAAAAAATTATGACGCCGGACAACCCTCTTGCCTAACGGTTGACCGCTGGCTTGTCGGAACTGATAGCCCACCAACTACTGCCAGATAAACTGGTGGACTTGGAGGCCTTTCGAAAATTTGTGGCCATTGGAACACCACAATGTAAGGTCCCAGGAAGGAAATATTTCTCGCAGAAGGGCATCCCAGAGCAATATGGCCACGTTCAGCGGCAAGTGAATGTATCTCTGGCACACAGTGTCGACACGTGGTCTAGCAAACACGGGCAGGGAAGGTATATAACTTTTACTGCCCACTGGGTGAACCTTCTGACGGCCGTCAAGCATGTAACCCGTGGCACCTGTGTAGATTTGGTTTTACCGCCACGGATTGCATGCAGGCCTGCCTCTTCTTCTCCTTCTCCTACTCCATTCTCCCTCTCCTCCCTGGCTGACTCCTCCTTTTCCACTGCTACCGTCTGTTCCGCTGTGTTGGCCAAGATCCCCATAACCTTTTCGACATGCCAGGTGAGACGTTGCCATGCTGTGCTGCGTCTGTTGTGCCTGGAAGCCAAGAGCCACATCGGTCCTGCACTCCTTTCAGCTTTGCGTTCACAGGCAGATCAGTGGCTAACACAGCTCAATTTGACAGTTGGTAAAGTGGTGAGCGACAACGGTGCCAATCTGCTGAGCGCGCTGAAACAGGGCAAAATGACAAACGTCCTGAACTTGGTCGTGCAGCGATTCGTTGTCAAATACCCCGGGTCCAGGACATCTTGCGGCAGGCCAGGAAAATCTTGGGCCATTTCAGAAGATCTTACACGGCCATGGCTCGCCTTGCTGACATTCAGCGGCGACACAACCTGCCCGTCAGACGTCTTATTTGTGACTGCCCGACGCGATGGAACTCAACCTTGTATATGCTCGATATGCTGTTCCAGCAGAAACGTGCAGTTAACGACTACCTGTACGAACTCTGCGGCAGGACAGGTTCTGGGGAGCTTGTTTTTTTTTCACCGCGCCAGTGGCTGCTCATGCGAGACGCATGCAGACTTCTGCGGCCGTCGAGGAGCAGGAAGATGAGGAAGTCGCAATGCTGGATGAATTCCCAGGGGGGGCTACTCCATCTGAGACAAGTCAACAACAGGAGTCTGAAGAGGAGTCAGAGGAGGATGGTGCCGGGGAGGAGGATGAGCAAGAAGAGCATGCTTTAAACCTTTCTGGGATCCCTGGTGTTGTCCGTGGATGGGGGGAGGAGAATGAGTACGACATTATCCTGGATGATGAGCAGGAGCCAGGCCACTACACCGCTTCCAGTTTAGTGCAAATGGGGGCCTTCATGCCTCTCCTCTATGGCCTTAAAGCGCTCGTGAATGGCCCGCATATGATTGCGCTGCTCCTTTTGGCCAATTTGGCCTTCAATGTCTTCATTCCTGTTTGAAAAAATATATATGAACATTATTTGCAACTCTTATTAAACCTTTAAACCTTTATTTTGTGGTGCATCTGACTTTATGATCGCTTGCTATTACACTTTTTTGTGATAAAAATTGTCCAAAAATTTGCCTTTTTTGAGAGTTTAAATTTTTTGTTTAAAATGGTGTCCACCTGAGTGGTTATTTGGTATGATATTTTTAGACAGCTGGTTGTTACAGGTGCGGCAAGACCAAATATTTTTCCTTATTTTTTAGTAATTTCTATTTTACACAATAAAAGCATTGTTGAACCAAAAACAATTCATGTTTTACTGTCTCCATATTTTGAGAGCCATATTATTGTTTTTATTTGGCGATTGTCTAATGGTAGGGTCTCATTTTTAGCAGAATGAACTGACCAATTGTTACTATTTTGGGGGGCATATGCCTTTTTTGATAGCTTGGTGTGGCACTTTTAGTAATGTTAGGTTGAATAAATTAATATTTTCTTTTAATTGTCTCTTTTTTTATTTTTAAAGTGTTCACTGGAGGGGTTAGATCATAGGATATTTTTATAGAGACGGTCGATATGTACACGGCGGTACAAAATAAGTCTGTTTGTCTATTGTTTACCTTTTTTTTATATTTAAAGTCTTTATACACATTGACGATTTAAATCTCAATACGTTAGTTAGTGATCTTTATGATCAATATATAGTTTATTAGTTAGTGATATTTCAGTACAGTATAATTTTATTTTGTTTGTTAGTTAGTGATAGTTCTATTGAGTTTAATATTATTTATTTGTTAAATTAATGGTTTTAATGTAGATTAAAGAGTTATTGTCCAGTGTTCTTTTTTTGTATTACTATAGTGTATGTTGTCGCCTCATTGTTGGCCCTTTTAATGTTTATGTACATGTTATGGATACATAATCATATTGCTATGTGCGCATATTTACCCTCCTGGCGGGGGCTGGTGATCACCTGCTCTTGGGGTGGTGCTGGAGGGTACAGCACTTTCCACCTCCTTCACTTCTCCCACATCTGGTGGGGGTGGTTCAATAGGCTGGGAGGGTCCGGCCTCCTCCTCCTCTTCCTCCACAACCTCCACGGCCTCCGCCGATCATCTTCTCCGAATGGAGGGAATAGGAACTTCTTTGATCACAGAATGTTCAGATTTTAAAAAAAACAACTCAAAAATCTTAAGAACATTAGATATAAAGAAATTATAATATAGCGGGATCTATATATAATTGCAGTGGCTGCCAGCTTTATGACACATAACTCAATCAAAAATTAACAGTATAAAAAAAGACATCCCCTCCACAGTGTCTTGATGGAACAATAGGGCGAGAGGAGACCCATGGGATGGGATTATCTCCTCAGTGTATCATAGGATGATCTACTTCTCTACACCAGAGTCAGCTACTTCTTAATCCCATCACTAACACAATAGAACAAAGGGACAAATAAACTAACACAGTCATTGGGAGTCTCAGAGCAGAGTTAACCCTTATTGTGTTTATGGATTCACAACATGCAACTTTAATGGGGAATAGGAAAGATATGGCCTATAAACTCAACCAAAAATTCATGGTTTATAGTTCCCTCTAAACCAAATAGGTCATAGTGGGGGTCTCCATAGTCCTGGGTCCATAGCCCGTAGGAAGGAGGCTAGCCCTCAGGCTTCTACTGCAGACACAGTGATGGTTCAGTCCGTCACTTGTCTGGCACAAACCCAACACATCACATCACTCAAAGAACACCATCCCCACAATGAAACATGGTGGTGGCAGCATCATGCTGTGGGGATGTTTTTCAGCCGCCGGGACTGGGAAACTGGTCAGAGTTGATGTAAACATGGACAGGGATATTCTTGAGCAAAACCTGTACCACTCTGTGTGTGATCTGAGGCTAGGACGGAGGTTCTCCTTCCAGCAGGACAATGACCCCAAACACACTGCTAAAGCAACACTTGAGTGGTTTAAGGGTAAACATAGAAATGTGTTGGAATGGCCTAGTCAAAGCCCAGATCTCAATCCAATATAAAATCTGTGGTCAGACTTAAAGATTGCTGTTCACAAGCGCAAACCATCAAATTGGAAGGAGCAGAATCAGTATTGCAAGGAGGAATGGGCAAAAACGCCTGTGGTAAGATGTGGCAACTGCTCATAGAGACTTATCCAAAGAGACTTGGAGCTGTGATTGACGCAAAAGGAGGCTCTACAAAGTATTGACTTTAGGGGGGTGAATAGGTATGCATATTGACCTTTTCTGTTATTTTGTCCTATTAGTTGTATGCTTTACAATTAACCAATTTAAAAGAAGGTCTAAGTTGTGGGCATGTTCTACAAATTAAATGAGGCAAATCCTCAAGCAATTCATGTTAATTCCAGGGGGTGAGGCAACAAAAAAAAGAACAAAGTCAAGGGGGGTAAATACTTTTGCTTAGCACTTTATACATTACGAAGTGTTGGCAAAACATACAAAAGTTATTTACGTATGTACCTGGGCATTTTTCGTCCCGGATTCTTTTAATGAAACAGGGCTGTCTTCTCTTCATGTCTGACCATTTTTTTATAATGGCCAGACGGCGGTGTTTGTGACCCATTTGGTGCTACATTTCATAGGCCAACTCCCGCACAATCCTCTGTTTCTTGGCGCGGGACCTGGTGCGGTCGTATCCACAACCCAACATCCACTGCAAGAGAAAAATGCAAGAATATAATCCCAATTTTTAACAATAATAGTATTGAAAATAATTTACTCAAGTAAACTGCAAAAAGTATTTAATGCTTTGAGGTGGAAATATTAGATTTAGGGCCTGTTTTTTCAAAACTAAGGACCGTACAAACCCATCCTGCCGTCCTGCAGAGTGGACAAGCGCATGACGTCATTGGTGCTATGACAACGTGCGCTTCCGGCCACCACCGCTGTACTGTGATACACTTGTATGATCTATACAAGTGTATTACTGTACAGTGGTGGCGGCAAGAAGTGCACGGCGTCATAGCGAGTTAGCAACCAATGACGCCGTGCGCTCGTCCACTCTGCAGGACGTGTTTGTACAGTCCGTAGTTCTGAAAAAACACGCCCGTGTGCATGCGGCCTTACTGTTACGGTTAGAAGATGGGATTGTATTACAACTGTATGTGGGTGGGGTCTGAGCTATCAGATATTGTCCAGCTAAGCAGAGATGTACCTGTCTAGAAAAGTGACGGTACGGTATGGGGTGTACAGCTGGTTCGCCTCCCCGTGATGCACCCTGTGTAACTCTAAATGAACCAGAAAATACTGGCAGTCTGACAAAGAAAGCTTCTCCTGAGTCCTGACCAACAGGATACAAACTATAATCTATAGACTCTGTGTGTGTGTGCGGTATATAGTGTGTGTCTGTGTGCGTTATATAGTGTGTTTGTGCAGTATATAGTATGTGTGTGCGGTATATAGTGTGTGCAGTATATTGTGTGTGTGTGTGTGCGGAATATAGTGTGTGTGTGCGAAATATAGTGTGTGTGTGCGGTATATAGTGTGTGTCTGTGTGCGTTATATAGTGTGTTTGTGCAGTATATAGTATGTGTGTGCGGTATATAGTGTGTGCAGTATATTGTGTGTGTGTGTGTGCGGAATATAGTGTGTTTGTGCAGTATATAGTGTGTGTGTGCGGTATATAGTGTGTGTGGGTATATAGTGTGTGTGCGTGGTATATAGTGTGTAGGTGTGTGCGGTATATAGTGTGTGTGCGGAATATAGTGTGCGGCATGACAACGGATGTGCAATGTGCATGTTAAATCTATTTCTCTGCTGTCCATACAAATATGCAACTAACAGTGGGTGTGATGTCACAGGAATACTTAGTGCAAAAATCAATAATATCTAGTGATACCTTATAAAATGTGAAGTTTTGTGCACTTAAGAAAAATTAGAATCGCAACTAGCGATTTTTTTTATAACACTCTTTATGCATATAAAGCGATTGTTCAGACATGCAGGTGAAATATAATCAAATAAACTACTTTAAAGGGAACCTGTCACCGGGATTTTGTGTATAGAGCTGAGGACATGGGGTTGCTAGATGGCCGCTAGCACATCCGCAATACCCAGTGCCCATAGCTCTGTGTGCTTTTATTGTGTAAAAAAAAAACTATTTGATACATATGCAAATTAACCTGAGAGGAGTCCTGTCCCTGACTCATCTCAGGGACAGGACTCCTCTCAGGTTAATTTGCATATGTATCAAATAGCTCTATACACAAAATCACTGTGACAGGTTCCCTTTAATGTAAGATTACTTACAGTCACCAGGAGTTCTTCCTCTTCCTCGTTGAACTTCGCTCCAACCATCACATCCATCTAATTGCTAGTCGGTGCAAACCAGTTGCTGTAGGCCACGCCTTCAGAAAGCATGTGCTCTTTAACCCCTTAAGGACTCAGCCCTATTTCACCTTAAGGACTTGGCCATTTTTTGCAAATCTGACCAGTGTCACTTTAAGTGCTGATATGTAATGCAAGGCACCAACAAACAGACCAGTGATGAAAGCAAAAAGGTGTTTATTCACCAGAAACATAAACGTCCAGGACACTTGCTGGTAACAAGGAATAATAACCAAAACCAGGCAAGGAGATTCCAGGAATAGTCCCAACCAGTGCTGAATGATGCTGTGCACTTGGCAGTCGAGTCACTCCAGATCTTGGGTCCGCTGCAAAGGACAAAGTTCCTGGCAGTCTTCAGTCACTAGCAGTTGTGACCTATACCTGGTTGAGGGAAAATAACAGTGGGCACTGATCACCCTGAGAGACCTCCTTTTAAATCCCAGGGTGCCAAGTGTCCACTACCATAGGTGAACAAATTGCCCTGCACCTGAGTACATGGCCTAAGGCAATCACAAGTTGATTAACCCATGGCTGGCTCCCTAATCCACTTTGCTCTTGTGAGTCAGTATATTATGCGCCACTGGTCGACGAAGCGCATAAGAAGCGCGTACTCGCGACCGTGTATCCCTTTGCGAACCTGCCCTCGTGCGTACGCACGGACGCATGATTGACTCAGCGCGAGTATGCGAGCGCGTGGACCCAGATGCGGAAACGGAAGTCGCAGGAGACACCTGTAAGGCTAAATAGGCCCTTTGCCTAAATGTGTCCCACAAGATTTCGGTGATCAGCTTGAATTAAGCCCTATTCGGTACCGAGAGAATGAATTAGATGGAGACCAAAAACACGTGTCTTTCTCTGATCCATTCTGGTTTATTCACTGCGTGCCAACACTTAATATAGGGGAGGATTGACCTCCCATTACATCCAATCATATGTTAGCATTAGTCTTATCGTATGGCCTGAATACACATGAGCTCTGCATTTACAGAAATAGATGTTTCATAGTAGCGACAGTTAATCATTCAGGTATAAACATGAGAATGACCTTGTGAAGTAAGGCTGGTTAAACAAATGTATGTATGCATTTTCTAATCTGGTCTCAATACTACAGAGGGAGAAAGACACAAATGGAAATCTTAGAATAGTGCACTGGCCTGATGCAATCGTAATACACGTGGCTGAATAAGACAAAATGGAGTTACTTATACGCCATCAATCCTCTCTTTAGAACCTTATATATCTTATACTATATGGTTCTTTCTCTGCTCTTCCTTGGTTTGCTTGTAAGCCTTTAGATATTCCATATACCCTTCAGGAGTATAATCCTCAGGCTTTGTTGGGGTTGTGTTTGCCTCTTCTACCTTTACCGGAGTATAGAGGAATGTTGAGTGTACCCCTCTTTCGGCCACATTTTTACATATGGCTAGAAGGGAGGGCACACACTGCAGACAACAGCAGAGACCCACTATTGCAGCGATCACGGCAAATGCCACTCCTAAAACATATCTTATTTGACCAAAGTCAGGTATCCAGCCAAAAAGCCAGTCCCACCAACCTTGGTCAACATCTTGTTTTATATGTTTAATCATGTCTTCTAGTTGGCCTATTTTATCTTTTATACCACGGGAGTGATCTGATAAATTGAAACAACACATCCCTGCGAACGCTGAGCATCCTACACCATGCTGGAGCAATAAATAGTCAATAGTTGCCCTATTCTGCAAGATAGCCTTTTTATACGATTGTATATCCAGAAGCATATCTTGCAGAATTGCACTAGTGACATTTATCTGTTTTACCATAAAACAGGCAAGTTTTGATATTGTCCTGTGGTTATATACGGCCAACCCTGGTACTCCTACCAAAGACATCCCTAAACTCATATATTCTGATCTAGAGAGGAGATTCACATTATAATCACAATTTTCTGGTAGCTGTAGGGAAGTGTCTCTCGTGAGTCGTGTCTGCATTGCTGGGAATAGTGGTATCATTGCTAATGTCAACCTAGCTATTGTACAGGGTCCCTCTGTAATATTGGCCGGTTTGTATGTGTAACTAGTATTTCCACAGGCCAATACCCATCCTGCTGGTAGAGGTACATGTTTGTCTAGGGATGGTACTGTTTTAGTAATATTACATTGCATATTTTTTCCTGATACTATCTTTTTACAACTATCTATATCTCTATCACAAATATTTGGCTTAGTCTTATTCTGCATTTTTGCTTGTATGCAGGGAGGCAATAGTGTCTCATCACAGGTGAAGTTATAACATATTTCTGCTGCTGTGACAAGACCTGTAATTATTTCTATCATATTACTCTGCAGAGTCTCATATGTAGGACAGTCATAACAAGCATGATAAGGATTTACATATCCATATTTAACATCATGATCCTCCAAATCAGTGTCATTCCATTGGGAACGTAGGAGCCCCGTCCATACAGCTACTGGGGTGGGGACCGCTACCAGACATGTCTCCAAAATGTTAGATGCCGATAAAGTGGTTCGGAGACAAAAGTCAGTTAAGTTCAGAGTTTTGGCCAGGTACAGCCATAAGTTCTCCTTTGTCTTCCACAGATTGTCTTCCCCTCTGCATTCTGTTTTCAGGTATATCTGTCTGTCCCACAGCCATGGGACAGTAAGTAGGAGACACAAAATTGCAATTATTAAGGCACTGCATCTCAGCCATCTCGAGGAATTTCCCAACTGCGTCATCTCGTTGAGGGTCAAGGCTGTCTGCCTCCGTTAGTACCCCTTCTGTATCTTCGAGGTCAAGGCTGTCTGCCCCCGTTAGTACCTCTGGGCCTCGTTGGAGGTCAGGGCTGTCTGCCCCCGTTAGTACCTCTCTTTTCTTCACCAACTTAATCCTTGTGGCGTGGATCCACGTGGGTGACTGTTCAGTGAGGACTGCTGTTCTGGTGATCGCGACTACCTCGGTGGGTGGTCCGTAGGTGAAGCTTCCTGGTTCCTTTCCCTTCTTTAAGATCTTGATCATCACCTGGTCGCCTACCCGGAATGGATGGGTTGGTTCCTGTGAAAGAGAAGGAGACTTACAAGCAACTTTTTCTTCAGTTTTACTGAGGAATTTGATCAGATTAGTAACATACTCCTCTCTGATCAGGTCCAAGTCCCCTTCCTGCATTACCAGGGGGCGTCTTGCCCATGGTGTGGGGAAAGGCCTACCCATCAGAATTTCAAATGGTGAAATCCCTAACTTCTTATTAGGCGTCATTCTAATTTCTGCAAGTATTATGGGTAGGATTTGTTTCCATTTTTCAAATGTACCAGCAGTGGCCTTCCTGAGTTTGTCTTTAACTGTCCTGTTCATTCTTTCCACAATGCCTGAGCTTTGTGGGTGATACGGAATATGATATTTCCATTCCACCTGTAACAGTCTAGCTACCTCCTTGTTAAGTTTTGAGGTGAAGGCCGGCCCCTGGTCTGATTCAATAACCAGAGAACAGCCCCACCTTGGGATTATTTGCTGAGTCAGAATTTTGGCTGTAGTTTTAGCATCTTCTGCCTTTGAAGGGAAGACTTCTGGCCACCTTGAGAACATGTCCACTATCACTAATGCATACTCTTGTTTCCCTTTTGTTTTAGGTATATGCGTATAATCCACCTGCAAGTGGGTGAATGGTGTAGTGGGGTAGTCAAGGTGTTGGTGAGGTATTTTCAGTGGGTTGTTAGGGTTGTTTCTTATACACGTAATACATCTGTGTATGTAGTCTGTGACTAGCTGTTTGCTATCAGTAATGTAAAAACTTTGGCACAGCAACATGTGGGTGGTTTGTATGCTGTTGTGTCCTACACCGTGAAAGTGTGCAATGAAGATGGATGCACTATGCTGAGGTATGCATGGCTTCCCCTCCTTGCAGATCAATCCAGACTTTGGATTTTTCTGCAAGATTGGATAGCACCAATCCTTCTCCTCTGTTTCAGTGGCATACCTTTGTAGGTCTGTTAGCATGTGTGTCAAATCAGGTGAGGGTGGGTGTAAGACTGCCATTTCCCAATTGTCATGATTCATTCTATTTGGATTACTCTTGGCTGTGTCTTTAGCTACAGTATCTGCAAATGCATTACCTCTTGAAATTCTGTCTTTTCCATTTGTGTGTGCCCTGCAATGTACTATAGCTAAATCTGAAGGCAATCTGATTGCAGCCAAGAGGTCCGTGACTAGCTGTGCATGTGAGATTCTCTTACCATCTGCTGCAGTGAATCCTCTCCTCTGCCAAATCATCCCATGATCCCATACTACACCATGAGCATATCTGCTGTCTGTGTAAATAGTGACAGGTTTATTGGTGTGTAGTATGCAAGCCCTTGTGAGTGCAATGAGTTCAGCTGCCTGTGCAGACTGGATGGGAATTGGGTTTGCTTCCAAGACTATATCTGGCAGCATAACAATAGCATATGCTGCACAGAATATAGTATCAGTGGGGCGAGAGCATGATCCATCAACAAAAACTTCTGGTGCATCAGGTATGGGAACAGTTGATAAGTCAGCCCTAGGTGACGTCTCGTGATTGAGCACCTGTAAGCAATCATGTGTGTCAGGAAGGGCGTCTTCTGTTCCTTTCAGCCCTAGTAATGCATTCAAAATAGGTGCTGGTCCTGTAATGTTGGATGCATATTTAATCTGGAGTGAAGGGTTACTGAGCAACAGGATCTCATATCCAGATAATCTTTGCGCTGACATGTGTTGTGTATGTACACCTCTGAGTAAACCTACAACATCATGTGTAGTGTGCAAGAAGGTTAAATGTCCCAGGGTGAAAGTAGTTGCTAATTCTACCATCATTGCACAGGCTGCAAGGGAACGCAGACATGCCGGCATCCCCTGGACAGAGGTGGGCATAACCTTTGAGAAAAACGCACAAGGACGCAACTTGCCTCCGTGTTCTTGTGTCAGTACCCCCGCCATGGTTTTACAATTTTGGCGTGCAAACATGTGGAAGGGCATATTATAGTCAGGGAGGCCCAGCCCTGGACTCGACATGAGTGAACATTTCAGACAATCAAATGCATTGTACATTTCAGAAGACCATTTAATCAGATCTGGATTGCCATCCAGAGTGGCTTGCCTCAAAACATTGTCGTAGTAAGAACAATCAGGAATCCATTGTCTACAGTAATTTATCATACCAAGGAAAGATAACATTTCTTTCTTGGTGTGCGGGGCGACCAAACCCGCAATAGACTGGACTCTTTCTGCGCTGATTCTCCTTTCACCCTTTGTGAGGACAAAGCCCAAGTATTCAACCTGCATTTTACACCATTGCATTTTCTTAAGTGCCACTTTGTGACCACATCCTGACAACCATTTTAACAGTGATAAACCATCCTGAATGCTGGCCTCCGCTGACATGCTACACAGTAACAAATCATCAACATATTGCAGCAACACAGAGCCCTGGGGGGGGGGGGTACCATAGTTTTAACGTGGCTTGGAGGACTATGCTGTACACTACAGGTGAATCAGCAAATCCCTGAGGCATTCTGCACCAGGTCAGTTGTCGTCCATCAAAGGAAAAAGCAAAAAGTAGTCTGGTTGCCTTATCAACTGGGATAGAAAAGAAAGCATTTTTCAGATCTATCACACTGAAATAGACAGCGTCTGCAGGAATTGCAGAAAGAAGTGAGGTGACATCTGGGACAATAGGAGCAATAGGCACAATGATATTATTTATTGCCCTTAAGTCCTGCACAAAGCGGGTAGTACCATCTGCCTTTGTCACTGGATTCACGGGCGTGCTGTAGGGTGAAATCACCTCTTCCAGGATTCCCTTTTGTAGGAATTCCTTTATCATTGGCCTAAGCCCATCAAGTTTCTCTTTTGACAGCGGGTATTGTTTCTGATATACAGGTGTACTGCCCTGTGTCATAGTCCCCCTTTGCCCATAATGATGGGTCTATATCCTCTAATTCTGAGTGATCTTGTAAGTTTGTAAGGATCAGAGGTGTGGGGGTTATTATGGGCAAAGCATCAGAGTATACACTGATGCCATTGTTCTCAACAGTGATTTGCAATTCTAACTTAATGAATAAGTCTCTTCCCAGAAGACTCACAGGACATTCAGGTATGATGCTAAAAGCATGATCTGTAATGTATTCCCTATCAATGGTTTCTACTGGTAAGGAATCTGTTCTGTATGTCCTCGTCAGTACCCCTTTTATTCCCATAGAGGGCGCACACTTCCTTAAAGGCCCTTTGTACATTGAGTTGTTTAACACACTAGAAGTAGCTCCACTATCTATTAAAAATCCCACTTTTCTTCCTCCTACTCTAAGTAGAATTACTGGTGTGTCCTTCCAATGTGTTGTGACCTGCGTGAAAGCTGGGCTTCGTCCCTCAGGGCATCCTCAGTATGAGTTTTGCTGATGCCAATCTAATGGGAATCTGGGCTGACTCTGTGGACCTTGTCTGTGGTTTATCTGACTTGGTTGGTTGTTTTGTGACTGAGTGTCAGGTTTCTGTGTGTTGTAATCTTGACCTCTCCCCTTACCCTTTTTTGGTGCACGGCATTGACGTGCCCAATGTCCTTCTTTTCCACAGTTATAACAACAATTATTTGGCAATGAGTCATGTTTTCCATTGTAGGGTCTGCTATTATTCCCACCCCTCCCCCTGCCTCTGCTAGTATATGCGTGTGTGGGGGATGTTGCTTTCCTTATCTCAAAGCATCCTGCTGCTTCTTTTTCAAAGAGATGTTTCTCAAACTCATCAGTTGTATCTGAAGTCCAAGAGGACACATTTTGTTTCACAGTTAGGATCAATTTATCTGATAGATTGTTTACAAATGTGGAGATAATCAAACTGTCATTGTCACGCACAGGTAGCCCCGCCTCAGTCTTCCAGCAATCAATGAATCTTTTCCAGAATTCAGTGACCGTTTCAACAGATTTCTGTTTGCAGGCTACTGCTACGGGCAATGAAGATTTTTGTTTGAATACCTCATTCATATGTTCCTCAATCTCCGCCCATATCCTTTTCTGACCCACTTCTGTATTACATACATAATCTAGAGCATCACTGCGTTGTGTAATAGTAGATATGGAGCTAACCTTGTCCCAATTCCAGGTTGTGTGTGTTCCTATAATACCATCCAGGATAAGCCTTAAATCTTCCTGTGTGTAGTTGCGCCCTCTACAGGCCTTTTTTAGGTATGTAATAGTCCCTAGTGGGGCTATGGAAGGTTTGGGACAATACTTTATAATTTTGTTGAGATCCTCTATTTCTATGGGCTTTTTTACTAAGTGTTGTCCTACTGTTAGAAAGGGAGCGATTACTTGGACTCCTTCCTTTGATTCACCCTGTTCTGTTTCATCTTTCATTCTACTTGTACTGCGTGTAGTATAACTAGTATGTGGTGTGCCAGTATTTAGACTGCGCTCTGCTATGTTTCCAAATGTTGGCATGGGGGGTCGGTATTTTTCTTCTAGTTTTAATGGTATAACCGCTGTTACAGCATCTTCCTCAATCTGAGTCAGAACTGGGTACAGAGGTGCCGTGGGGGTGGATTTATTATAAGGTGGAGGGGATTTCTGACTTCTCTTCTTTGTGCCTACCTCCTGTTCTATTTCATGTAGAGACCTATCATTTTTGGGACTTTTTAGATTCTTATTCTTCTTGCTATTACCTGCATCATACCAGTGGGGGGCTATTTCCAGCCATTGTTCTGCACTCCTGGACATGTACTCCATGTCCCAGGAAGGATCGGCATTGAAATGCGGCCAGGCTGTTTTATCACCTAGACATAGTCCTTTGACCATATCCATATGATAAATACTATTATCACCGTCCCTGGGGAATGGATCTGCAGCATCCATTACCTCAGTCCAGCCTGCTAGATTATCTACCCACGGGTTGATCAGGTAATAGTTTGTTGGACTAACACGGGCTACATAGACTTTGCAAGTTTCTCCTGGTTCTGGTTTAGGGAATTTAGTTTTAGACCCTTGTCCTCCCATGTTAGTATTTATAGTTCAAAGAGTAAGTGAGACAATCGCTGTCAGGACTGGCTGTACTGCACTGAAATAGGGCCGACAAGACCTGTCAACTGATCAGCTGATTCGTATCTTAATGTCTCTCTATACTCTTTGGACCCCTATCGACTATTGTTGTTTGGACCGCCACTTGCGTTCAAATTTTCCGTGTCAACAGATTACTCTTAGCCGAAAAACTGGGGCGTCTTGCAGTCCTCCACAACACAAACAATTTTACACATTAACAGTAGTTTAACCCAAAATACATCAATTTGATAATAACAGTGGGATGCGACCGTACACTTACCACCCGGTCAGTATCTCACACAAACAGATAATCTTATTACTTCTAAAATACTTATACTATATATATATATAGGAGTTAATCCAAGCTTGTACCTTCTGTTCCCGGAACAGATTATTCATATTCATAGTGCACTTTTTATATCTCACGATATGGACTCCCGGAGCCTCTTACAATCAACTTTTGCGTGTGCCCCAGACACCCCAGACACCGCAATCCACCGAAATCATAAATAGATGGTTCAACTTACTTTAAGTCGAGATTTTGGTCAGTGCCTCCAGGTCCGAAGAAGACAATTGATGTCTCTTGTACCTAAAGATGGCCCTCTCGATCACGGACGAGCCGCCAAAGCTGTAAGGCTAAATAGGCCCTTTGCCTAAATGTGTCCCACAAGATTTCGGTGATCAGCTTGAATTAAGCCCTATTCGGTACCGAGAGAATGAATTAGAAGGAGACCAAAAACACGTGTCTTTCTCTGATCCATTCTGGTTTATTCACTGCGTGCCAACACTTAATATAGGGCAGGATTGACCTCCCATTACATCCAATCATATGTTAGCATTAGTCTTATCGTATGGCCTGAATACACATGAGCTCTGCATTTACAGAAATAGATGTTTCATAGTAGCGACAGTTAATCATTCAGGTATAAACATGAGAATGACCTTGTGAAGTAAGGCTGGTTAAACAAATGTATGTATGCATTTTCTAATCTGGTCTCAATACTACAGAGGGAGAAAGACACAAATGGAAATCTTAGAATAGTGCACTGGCCTGATGCAATCGTAATACACGTGGCTGAATAAGACAAAATGGAGTTACTTATACGCCATCAACACCGGAGACAACCCTGGCCGCGGCGTCTTGTCACTCGCCTGGCCACTCTGTCCCCGGGACTCCGACGGTCCGATGTCCACGCGAACGCATCCCCGCACTGGCTCGCAAAGGGGTCAGCGCTGGTGCATCAGAGACACGCATAACCTGTCCCGCAACTCCACGAGGACCCCTCTTGGTTCCCCTGGAGTGCAAAGCAGGTGAGGATCTTACATTACCCCCCCCCTCAAGGAGGCGGCTCTGAAGACTCCAAGCAAGCTTTCCCCGGATTATCCCGGTGAAAGGCTGCCACCAACTCATCCGCATGCACCTGGCGAGCAGGTATCCAACATCTCTCCTCTGGACCAAAACCCTTCCAGTCCACCAAGTATTGAAGAGACCTTTGGACAAAACGAGAGTCCAAAATTCTGTTCACCTCGAACTCCGGTACCCCTTGGACCTCCAGCGGGGATGGGGTCTGAATGAAGGGAGCGGAGTCGGCTGCCGATTTGAGAAGTGAAACATGAAAGGTGTTCACTCCTCGGATCGACGGTGGAAGAGCAACCTTGTACGTAACTCGGTTGATCTTTTGTGTCACTGGGTATGGGCCAATGAATCGAGGACCCAACTTGGAAGATGGCTGACGCAGCGGAATGTTCCGGGTGGAGACCCACACCTGATCTCCCACCTTAAACTTTTGCTCTACGGTGCGATGACGATCAGCAAACTTCTTCTGTTGCGCCACCGCACTGCGGAGATTCCGCTGGGCCGACGACCAAATGGGATGTCTATCCTCGAACCATTGATCCACCACCGGTGAGTCAGTGGAGGGTCCGGCCAAAGAAGAGAGTCTTGGATCCCTGCCCCCCACGCACCTAAACGGAGACATCTTAGTGGAAGCATGCTCAGAGTTGTTATAAGCCACCTCCGCAAAGGGTAGATACGCTGCCCATTCCTCCTGGCAGTCTGACACGAAGCACCGGAGATATTGCTCCAGGGTCTGGTTAGTCCTTTCCGTCTGACCGTTGGTCTCTGGGTGAAAACCAGAAGAAAAAGACAAATTAATACCCAATCGGGAGCAGAAAGAACGCCAGAAGCGAGAGATGAATTGCACTCCTCTGTCTGAAACAATGTCATCCGGCGCTCCGTGTAATCGAAAGACATGATTCAAGAACAGATCTGCCAATTCTCTGGCCGAGGGCAATCCAGGGAGTGGGATAAAATGGGCCATCTTACTAAAACGGTCCACCACTACCCAGATTACCGTACTTCCAGAGGACCTTGGCAAATCTGTGATAAAATCCATGGAAATGTGAGTCCATGGAGCCTGGGGAATTGGCAGTGGGAGTAAAGTCCCAGAAGGGGCAGACCGGGACGGTTTACATCTGGCACAAACAGTACATGCCTGGATATAGGCCTTAACATCCACGGACATGTTGGGCCACCACATGTGACGTTTAACAAGGGCAAGTGTTTTCTTAACACCCAAATGCCCGGCAGACTTTGAGTCATGAAGCTGTTGGATGACCTTCAATCGAAGGTTAATGGGTACAAACCATCGACCCTCGGGTTTGTCAGGTGGACTCTCTGCCTGTGAAGGCTCAAGAAGAGAGGACAAGTCCTCCATTACTTCTGCGGCCCCCAGGGCAGCAAGAAAACATTTAGTTGGGAGAATGGTTTTTGGCTCAGAGTCCAGGGCGGAAGCAGCCTCGGGGAAGCAGCGGGACAGGGCATCCGCCTTCACGTTTTTGGAACCTGGTTTATAAGTGAGGCGGAAATTGAAGCGGGTGAAAAACAATGCCCACCGGGCTTGTCGGGAGTTGAGTCTTTTGGCACTCTCTAGATACTCCAAATTTTTGTGGTCAGTGTAAACCCTGATGGGATGTTCTGCACCCTCTAGCCAATGTCTCCACTCTTGAAAAGCCAATCTTACTCCCAGAAGCTCTCTATTGCCGATATCATAATTACACTCGGCTGGAGAGAGCTTCCGAGAGAAGAAGGCACAGGGATGTAACCTCTCAGGGTCCCCAGAATACTGTGAGAGAACTGCCCCTACACCGACCTCTGAGGCATCGACCTCGAGAACAAAAGGTCTGGAGGTGTCTGGATGAGTAAGAATTGGTGCCGTGCAAAAGGCCTGTTTCAGCGTCTCAAAGGCTCTGACTGCCTCTCTCGTCCACTTAGAAGGATTAGCTCCCTTCTTAGTGAGGTTGGTGAGAGGTACTACAATCGCAGAAAAATTCTTAATAAACTTGCGGTAGAGGTTGGCAAAGCCTAAGAAACGCTGCAACCCCTTAAGATCCTTAGGCTGAGGCCAATCCAAGACAGCAGAAAGTTTGGATGGGTCCATAGCCAATCCCTTTTCTGAGATAATGTACCCCAGGAAAGGCAACTCCTTCACCTCAAACAGACACTTCTCAAGTTTGGCATAGAGGCGGTTCTCCCTCAGCTTCTGGAAAACCTGACACACGTGTCTCCGATGAGAGACCAGATCCGAAGAGTAGATTAGTATGTCATCTAGATAGACAACAACACATCTATCCAAGAAATCTCTGAGAACATCGTTGATGAACTCCTGGAAGACCGCGGGAGCATTACAGAGACCGAAAGGCATCACGAGATACTCGTAATGCCCGTCCCTGGTATTAAATCCGGTCTTCCATTCGTCACCCTCTCTAATGTGAACTAAATTATAAGCACCCCTTAAATCGAGTTTGGTGAAGACTCGGGCCCCTGCCACCTGAGAAAACAGATCATCAATCAGAGGCAGTGGATACCGATTCTTCACCGTAATCCGATTAAGGGCACGATAATCGATGCAAGGTCTCAAGCCTCCATCCTTCTTCTCCACAAAGAAGAATCCAGCTCCAGCAGGGGAAGTGGATGGACGAATGAAATTCTTCTCAAGGTTCTCTTTAATATACTCCCGCTGAGCCTGAACCTCAGGCCCAGTGAGATTATAAAGATGCCCTCGTGGTGGCATGGTACCTGGCAACAGGTCTATAGGACAATCATATGACCTGTGGGGAGGTAACACATCAGCCCCCTGAGGACTGAACACATCTCGGAAATTATGATACTGCTGTGGTAAAGTACTTAATACTTCCATGGAGGCTAGTGACAGGTCGGGACGAATGCACTTAGTAAGGCATTCCGTACTCCACTGACAAATAAGACCCGAGCGCCAGTCCACTACTGGATTATGGAGCCTTAACCAAGGGAGACCCAAAATCACGGGAGTGGATGGCATGTCAAGGACAAAAAGGCTTAAGGTCTCCCGATGATCAGCCCCCACCGTTACCTGTATTCCCGGAGTCATCCACACTGCACGACCATCTTGAAGAGGGGAACCATCAATCGCGGTCACTGACATGGTGGTTTTCGGCTGGATCAACGGGATGCCAAGTCGACGAACCAAGGTTGAGTCCACAAAATTCCCAGCGGCCCCAGAATCGATTAGTGCTGAAAACTCATGGACCTTGTCTTGCCACCGTAAGGATATGGATACCATCACCCGGCTTGGAGGAGGGATAATAGCACCTAGGGGGTTCTCCTCTATGCCCCCTAGGTTTATTCGTTTCCCGCCGGCAGGAGGGGACAGGTTTTAACGAGGTGTCCAGACTTTCCGCAAAATAGGCACAGGCCTTTCTGTTGGCGACGAGCTCGTTCTGCCTGTGTGAGATGGGAGGATCCAACCTCCATTGGCTCTTCGGCCAATTTAAGAGGCCCTGGATGTGGTCGAGAGGATGAAAACCGAGACGACCGTTCCACTCGCCTCTCACGGATTCGCCTGTCGGCATCGATTGCCTGAGAGATAGCCATTTCCAACGAGAAGGGGGTAGGCAAGGCCAAAAGAAGATCCCGGACCGCATCCGAAAGTCCCAAACGAAAGCGATGGCGTAGGGCTGCGTCGCCCCAGGTGGTGAAAGCTGCCCATCGCCTGAATTCTGCAGCGTATTCTTCAGCTGGGCGGCGGCCTTGTTGAATATGCTCAAGATTGGTCTCTGCGGTGCGAGTACGATCCGGGTCATCGTAAATCACAGCCATAGCCTCGAAGAAGGCGTCCACTGACGAAAAAGCTGTATGGTCTTGAGGCAAATTAAATGCCCAACGTTGGGGGTCTCCACGTAGCAGTGACATTACAATCCCAATTCTCTGCCTGAGAGTGCCAGAAGCCATCGGACGCAACTGGAAATAAAGGAAACAGGACTCCCTGAAGTTTAAGAACTCCTGTCGCTCTCCTGTGAAGGGGTCAGGCAGAGGGATCTTAGGTTCTGTTTGATGCCTTGCGATAGTGACGGGTAGTGCTGAGGCTCCCTGGATCAGCTGCTGAACCTCCTCCATCACAGTTGTCAGTTGCTCTTGGATTTGCGCTGCAGCGGCTGCTGGTATATTTGGGCGTCGTTGGAACAGCAGGTTAACGGCTCCCGTTAATTCACTCAGCTGCTGCTGGATCTTGTCCATGGCAACTGTTAGTTGGGCCCACTGTTCTGTAATGCAAGGCACCAACAAACAGACCAGTGATGAAAGCAAAAAGGTGTTTATTCACCAGAAACATAAACGTCCAGGACACTTGCTGGTAACAAGGAATAATAACAAAAACCAGGCAAGGAGATTCCAGGAATAGTCCCAACCAGTGCTGAATGATGCTGCGCACTTGGCAGTCGAGTCACTCCAGATCTTGGGTCCGCTGCAAAGGACAAAGTTCCTGGCAGTCTTCAGTCACTAGCAGTTGTGACCTATACCTGGTTGAGGGAAAATAACAGTGGGCACTGATCACCCTGAGAGACCTCCTTTTAAATGCCTGCTGACCAATCCCAGGGTGCCAAGTGTCCACTACCATAGGTGAACAAATTGCCCTGCACCTGAGTACATGGCCTAAGGCAATCACAAGTTGATTAACCCATGGCTGGCTCCCTAATCCACTTTGCTCTTGTGAGTCAGTATATTATGCGCCACTGGTCGACGAAGCGCATAAGAAGCGCATACTCGCGACCGTGTATCCCTTTGCGAACCTGCCCTCGTGCGTACGCACGGACGCATGATTGACTCAGCGCGAGTATGCGAGCGCGTGGACCCAGATGCGGAAACGGAAGTCGCAGGAGACACCGGAGACAACCCTGGCCGCGGCGTCTTGTCACTCGCCTGGCCACTCTGTCCCCGGGACTCCGACGGTCCTCCCCTCCGATGTCCACGCGAACGCATCCCCGCACTGGCTCGCAAAGGGGTCAGCGCTGGTGCATCAGAGACACGCATAACCTGTCCCGCAACTCCACGAGGACCCCTCTTGGTTCCCCTGGAGTGCAAAGCAGGTGAGGATCTTACATGATAACTTTAAAACGCTTTTACTTACCCAGGCTGTTCTGTTTTTTCGTCACATATTGTACTTCATGACACTGCTAAAATTGGATCCAAAAAGTTTATTTTTTTGCATAAAAAATTACCAAATTTACCAGAAATTTTAAAAAATTTGCAAATTTCCAAGTTTCAATTTCTCTAATTCTATAATACATAGTAATACCTCCAAAAATAGTTATTACTTTACATTCCCCATATGTCTACTTCATGTTTGGATCATTTTGGGAATGATATTTTATTTTTTGGGGATGTTACAAGGCTTAGAAGTTTAGAAGCAAATCTTGAAATATTTCTGAAATTTTCAAAAACCCAATTTTTAGGGACCAGTTCAGGTCTGAAGTCACTTTGCGAGGCTTACATAATAGAAACCACCAAAAATGACCCCATTCTATAAACTACACCCCTCAAGGTATTCAAAACTGATTTTACAAACTTTGTTAACCCTTTAGGTGTTCCACAAGAATTAATGGAAAATAGAGATACAATTTCAAAATTTCACTTTTTTGGCATATTTTCCATTTTTTTTTTTTTTCCAGTTACAAAGCAAGGGTTAACAGCCAAACCAAACTCAATATTTATGGCCCTGATTCTGTAGTTTACAGAAACACCCCATATGTGGTCTTAAACCGCTGTACAGGCACACGGCAGGGCACAGAAGGAAAGGAAGGCCATACGGTTTTTGGAAGGCAGGTTTTGCTGGACTGTTTTTTTTGACACCTATGTCCCATTTGAAGCCCCCTGATGCACCCCTAGAGTAGAAACTCCATAAAAGTGACCCCATCTAAGAAACTACACCCCTCAAGGTATTCAAAACTGATTTTACAAACGTCGTTAACCCTTTAGGTGTTCCATAAGAATTAATGGAAAATAGAGATACAATTTCAAAATTTCCCTTTTCTGGCAGATTTTCCATTTTAATATTTTTTTTCCAGTTACAAAGCAAGGGTTAACAGCCAAACCAAACTCAATATTTATGGCCCTGATTCTGTAGTTTACAGAAACATCCCATATGTGGTCGTAAACCACTGTACGGGCACACGGCAGGGCGCAGCAGGAAAGGAATGCCATACGGTTTTTGGAAGGCAGGTTTTGCTGGACTGTTTTTTTTTACACCATGTCCCATTTGAAGCCCCCCTAATTCAACCCTAGAGTAGAAACTCTATAAAAGTGACCCCATCTAAGAAACTACACCCCTCAAGGTATTCAAAACTGATTTTACAAACGTCGTTAACCCTTTAGGTGTTCCACAAGAGTTATTGGCAAATGGAGATGAAATTTCAGAATTTCAATTTTTTGGCAAATTTTCCATTTCAATCCATTTTCCCCAGTAACAAAGCAAGGGTTAACAACCAAACAAAACTCAATATTTATGGCCCTGATTCTGTAGTTTACAGAAACACCCCATATGTGGTCGTAAACAGCTGTACGGGCACACAGCAGGGCGCAGAAGGAAAGGAATGCGATACAGTTTTTGGAAGGCAGATTTTGCTGGACTGTTTTTTTTTATACCATGTCCCATTTGAAGCCCCCTTGATGCACTTCTAGAGTAGAAACTTTTTTTGAAGCAAAAAAAATCATGTTTTAGTGTTTCCATAGTCTGAGAGCCATAATTTTTTCAGTTTTTTTTGGGCGATTACCTTGGGTAGGGTATGATTTTTGCGGGATGAGATGACGGTTTTATTGGCACTATTTTGGGGTGTGTGTGACTTTTTAATCGCTTGCTATTACACTTTTTGCGATGTAAGGTGACAAAAAATTGTTTATTTAGCACAGTTTTTATTTAAAGATTTTTACGGTGTTCATCTGAGGAGTTAGGTCATGTGATATTTTTATAGAGCCGGTCGATACGAACGCGGCGATACCAAATATGTATACTTTTTTTTATTTATGTAAGTTTTACACAATAACAGCAAAAAAAAATTATGTTTTAGTGTCTCCATATTCTGAGCCATAGTTTTTTTATTTTTTGGGCGATTGCTTCAGGTAGGGGCTCATTTTTTGTGGGATGAGGTGACGGTTAGATTGGTACTATTTTGGTGGGCAAACGCCTTTTTGATCGCTTGCTGTTGTACTTTTTGTGATGTAGGGTGACAAAAAAATTGTTTATTTAGCACAGTTTCTTATTTTTTATTTTTTACGGTGTTCATCTGAGGGGTTAGTTCATGTGATATGTTTATAGAGCCGGTCGATACGGACACGGCGATACCTAATATGTATACATTTTTTCCCCCTATTATTTACCAATTTTTTTTAACTTTATTTGGGGATAATGACGTTTTTGTTTATTTTTACTTGAAACTTTTAATTTTTTGGGTGAAAACTTAATTTTTTCAACTTTTTTTTTTTCCCCACTTTGGGACTTGAACTTTGGGGGGTATATTACTTTACAATGCATTCCAATACTTCTGTATTGGAATGCATTGGCTGTATGAGTAATACTGTGTGTATTACTCATACAGCTTCCATGGCCTGTGAGATCCAGGGGGCTGGATCTCACAGGATCTTCACCGGAAGGCAGCGCGATGCCTTCCTTAGACATCGCGCTGCCTTCCATGCCATCGGGTCCCCCCCACAGCCGCATGGGGACCCGATGGCACCGCCGCACAGCCGCCTCAACCGCAGGTAAAGCCGCAAACCGCAGGTCTGAATTGTGACAGGATGCCCGCTGAATGATTTCAGCGGGCATCCTGTTCCGATTAACCCCCGCCGCGCCGCAACCGCGGTTTAAACCCATGACGTACCGGTACGTCATGGGTCCTTAAGGACTCGGGAAACATGCCGTACCGGTACGTCATGCATCCCTAAGGGGTTAAGCAAATTAATATATATCAAATTAATATTTTGCCGAAATTTCGCCAATAAAAAAAGAATGCTTATCGATCGCAAATTCGCTTAATACTTCTGGTATTTCAGTGTCAATGTTGTGGGATTATGTTTGCGCATCTACTAAGTATTTTGTGGCTGCAAATATGACCTTGAGGTTTCTCCTGTTTGCATGCCATTAAAATGAATGGGACCCGCCGCGAACCTGCGGTTCGCAAACATTTGAGTGAGTTTGAGCGATCGTGTTCACGAACCGTCCCATCAGATGTTCGTCCATCACTAATATACAGTATGGACGGGTTAAGTCCTCTAAGATTGATGTCTCAATGTAGGCACGAATCCCTCACGTTATATAGACCCCGTATATACTTTATATTTTATATCGTATATATTCTTAATATACAGAAGTATATATCTCCCACCACCAGTGGTGATTTTTAACCCTTTTTTCATTGAATTATAACCCTTTATACATTGTTTTTATCTATCTATTTATTTCTTTCATGATATTATTGTACTGCATATTATTGTACTGCATTCCAACCTCTCCACCATTAGTTCCACAGGCCAGTTAATTGGCACTCTCCCAGGGTCACCTTTGCGGGACATTGGGGGTGACCCCACACCCAATTCCCCCACCCTTTTTGCGCTTCTCCATTGAACTGCAAACCTTTCTGCAGGGTAGACCCTGCACAGCAGCCTCTCCAAGCCCCCGACCCCTCTTAGTCTCCCTTTCCCCTGGCACCTCGAGTTACTTAGGGTCTCTTGGACACCCGTTCCACAGGATCCTTGTAACCCTCACACACTCTCTCTCTCCGCATCAATGTAGGCACCCCATTGTATGCCATCCATATGCACTATGGCAGCAGGATTTCTCTTTGTGAGACCATCGTTCTAAGGCACCATTCACATTGCTGTATTTTTGCTGTGCATCTGATCTGCAATTTTTGTGGATTCGATGCGGACCCATTAATTTCAATGGGTTTGCAAAAAATTTGAATAGTACACCAAGTGCTGACCGCATCCGTATGTCTGTTCTGCAGCCCCGCAGAAAAGATAATACATGTCCTATTCTTGTCCATTTGTGGACAAGAATAGGCAGCGTTACAATGGGTCTACAAAAAAAAAAAAAAGGATACAATATCCGTATTTTTTGTGAATCCTCATTTTGTGGACCGCAAAATACATACGGTTGTGTGAATGCACTCTAAAGAGCACAATAGTTCACCAAGGAATTTGTGACTGTCAGACCTTTCAAAGATGTAATTGGGCTTGTCAGCAGCTTCCATCCGTGATATAAACCTGTTTGAACTTGTTCTGAAACAGACTCTCATCTGGATTTAGCAAAAACAGAAGGGAGGCACAATTCCTAGTCCAACATCATGTCAAGTTCTAGGGATCTTTTTGGGAAAAGGTAGGGGTAGAGATGAGCAAGTTGATTTTAAACAAATTTAATTTGTCTTGAATTTCCCAAAAAATCATATTCCAGCAGAATATGAATCTTTTGCATTTCAATTTGGATGAGTTACACAAAATACCAATAACATTCTACAAGTCAGAAGATAGAGAAGAAGGAATATGCCACCAAAAAGTCATAATTTGTGGACCATGGTTTAATTTAAAATCTGACAATGAATTTTAAACAGAGTATTACCACCACCAGCCATCCATTTACCCATAGCTACAGTGTATAAAATGCATTTTAAAAGTCTTCAGACCCTTTCACTTTATTTACATTTATTTATGTTGTGGCCTGGTGCTAAAATAAAATAAAAATCCCAACCCCATAATGATAATTTGAAAGCAGAATGTTGAAAATCTTTGCTAATTTATTGAAAAGGAAAAACTAAAATATGGTATTGACGGAAGTATTCAGACACTTTACTCAGCACTTACTTGAAGCACCTTTGGCAGTGATTACAGCCTCCGGTCTTTGTTAGGTATGATGCCACAAGGTTTTCACACCTGGATTTGGGGATTTTCTTGCCATTACACAAGCTATGTCAGGTAGGATGAGGAGCGTCAGTGGACAGTCATTTTCAGAGATGTTCAAGTTGAGTCGAGATTCTGATTGGACTACTTAAGGACATTCTCAGAGTTGTCCCTAAGCCACTCCTTTGTTGTCTTGGTTATGTACTTAGGGTCACCGTCTTGTTGGAAGGTGAACTTTTGGCCCACTGTAAAGTGCAGATCACTGTGGATCAGGTTTTCATTAAAAATATCTCTGTACTTTACTCCATTCAGCTTTTCCTCAACTTTGACCAGTTTCCCTGTCCCAGCCACTGAAAAACATCCCACAACATGATGATGCCACCACCATACTTCTCTGTAGGGATAGTATTGAGCAGATGATGAGCAGTGCTCCAGACATGATGCATAGACTTTGTCCATTATGTGTCTTTTACTGAGGAGAAGCATCTTTTGGGCCATTCTACCCAGATTGGTGGAGTGCTGCATTGATGGTTGACCTTCTGCATAGAGGATATTTGGAGCTCAGCCAGAGTGACATCTTGGTCACCTTTCTTACCAAGTCCCTTTCCCCCTGATTACTTAGTTTGAGTGGAGTCCACTGTGCTCTTGGGAACTTTTAGTGCAGTATAATTTTTTTGAAATGGTCTCCAGATCTGTGTCTCCACAAAATCCTGCTCTACAGGCAATTCTTTCCTTCTTATGGCTTGGATTTTGCTCTGATATGCATTGCCAGCTGTGAGACCTTATATAGACATTCTTCCCAAATTATGTCCAATTAATTGAATTTACCAGAGGTGAACTCAGATAATCAAGAGAAATGGAAGCCCCCAGAGCTAAATGTCAACTGTCATAGTAAAGGATCTGAATACTTATGTCCATGCAAACTATTCTAAAATTCTGTCATTATGGGCTACTGAATGCTCATTGATGAGGGCAAACTGGAACTTTTTTTTTTTTTAAGACGGCAACATAACAAAATGTGAAAAAAGTGGAACGATCTGAAGACTTTCCCAAAGCATTGTACATATGTGACTATACTAATGCTGTCTTGACTTTCAAGAGCTTAAAAGGGGCTGAATACACTCCTAGGAGACCCCAAAGCATCATATATGACCTTTCAGGGCAATCTAAGCACTTAAGATTTGGGTTCAATTTATTGGTACCCAAATCTGCAGACTTATTGGTTAGAACTAGTGTTGGGCGAGCATGCTCTGCTGAACACCATTCTGACTCGAGCATCGCTATGCTCGGCACATTGCTGTGTTCAGCCGAACACCGCGTGTGCTCGAGCGCGATGCTCGAGTCTCCTCCCCGCACGTTTGCTACGCAGCCAATAAACGTGCGGGGAAATACTGCCACTCACTGTAATGCCGTAGCCATGTTTGTTACTGCCATTACAGTGATTGGCTGGCCGAAACGCGTCATCGGGTGCTGTATAGCACCCGATGACACGTGGTTCGTCTCAGTCTTAGTCAGGGCGAGCTGCAGCAGAAGGGACAGATAGTGTAGGGACAGGAATATATTTTTTTCTTTTTTAGGCAGGATTTAGTCTTGAAAGGTGTTAGAGACCCAAAAGTCCTTTTAAGGACTATTGTTTTATCTGGCTGCAATATATATTTTTAGCGCAACCTGCGCTAAATTGCGTGAAATTGTTTGGCCGCTGCTGACAGTGACACAACCTCTGCTGCATTGTTGTGTTACATTTGCGCATCCTAAATATCTGTGACATTCAGTGCAAATATTTGGCCGCTGCTGGTAGCGACATTACCTGCGCTACATCTCATGTATAATGTTTGCGCATCCTAAATATCTGTAAAATTTAGTGTAATTTTTTCTTAGTACCTGGTGACAGTGACATTACCTGCGCTACATCTCCTGTATAACATTTGCGCATCCTAAATATGTTTGACATTCTGTGTAATTTTTTCGCCGCTGGTGACAGCGACAGTACCTGCTCTATATCTCCTGTATAATGTTTGCGCATCCTAAATATCTGTGACATTCAGTGTAATTTTTTTGCTGCTGGTGACAGGGACATTACCTGCGCTACATCTCCTGTATAACATTTGCGCATCCTAAATATCTTTGACATTCTGTGTAATTTTTTTATCGCTGGTGACAGAGACATTACCTGCGCTACATCTCCTGTTTAACGTTTGTGCATCCTAAATATCTGTGACATTCAGTGTCATTTTTTCACCGCTAGTGACAGCGACATTACCTGCGCTACATTTCCTGTATAATGTTTGCGCATCCTAAATATCCTTGACATTCAGTGTAATTTATTTGCACATACAATTGCAAGAAAAAGTATGTGAACCCTTTGGAATAATATGGATTTCTGCACAAATTGGTCATAAAATGTGATTTGATCTTCATCTAAGTCACAACAATAGACAATCACAGTCTGCTTAAACTACTAACACACAAAGAATTAAATGTTACCATGTTTTAATGTAAACATAACTGGTTGAACCTCCTTTGGCAGCAATAACTTCAACCAAACATTTCCTGTAGTTGCAGATCAGACGTGCACAACGGTCAGGAGTAGGGTTGAGCGAACCCGAACTGTAAAGTTCGGGTTCGTACCGAACTTTAGGATTTTGGGACCCCGGACCCAAACCCGAACATTTCAGTAAAAGTTCAGGTTCGGGTTCGGTGTTCGGCACTTTCTTGGCGCTTTTTGAAAGGCTGCACAGCAGCCAATCAACAAGCGTCATACTACTTGCCCCAAGAGGCCATCACAGCGATGCCTACTAATGGCATGGCTGTGATTGGCCAGAGCAGCATGTGACCCAGGCTCTATATAAGCTTGAGTCACGTAGCGCTGCACGTCACTCTGCTGTTACAAGTGTAGGGAGAGGATGCTGCTGGACTTGTGATTTCAGGGAGAGCATAGGAGAGAATCTAACTCAGTGATCTACAGACAATTAGTTGTGTGGGTGCAGGGCACTATCGTTTTACCCTGCCCTGAGCTCATTGACCAAAAAATACAAACTTTTAGAATTCTGTTAGGTGGGTGGCGGCTGCGGCCATTTTATGCATGTTCAGTGCACCAGCACTGCATCTGAGCTTTTGGGACATTGCAAATCACCATTTTTTTGGGGGAAAACTACAACATCTGTATTAGTCAGTGTGCAATTTAAGGTAGAAATACACCCATCATTTTCTGGGGTTTGAAAAACACACTTTTTTTTTTTTTCAAAAAACTGTATTTTCCAGATCTGCAAGTGTTGAATTCAAGTTTAATATATATAGATTTCATATTCTGTTAGCAAAAAAAGACTTTTTTGGCAATCTACAACATCTGTACTAGTCAGTGTGCAATTTAAGGTAGAAATACACCCCCATCATTTTCTGGGGTTTGAAAAACACACTCTTTTGACAAAAAACACTATTTTCAGGCCTTGCAGAATCAACACGTGTGAAATTACAGGCTTATATACTGCTGTCAAATTCAGTTTTTAAACAAACACTCATTTGGGCACAAAAAATTTAGTTGACAGCCTTTGATGCAGATGTCATTGTGAAATACACCCTTAAAACATTTGAGTTACATTCAGAGATTTAAAATAGCGCCATTTGGTACACCAATATTGAATTCAGGCCTACACTGGTTCAGGCCCTCTGAGATACCCCCTCTACATACAGGGGTGTGAATTAGGCATTTGAAATACCGCCATTTGAAATACAGCCTTTTTGTGCAAAGATATATTTACTGGAGGCCTACACTGGTTCAGGGCGTGTGTGACCCCTCCCCCCTATACATACAGGGGTTTGAATTAGGCATTTGAAATACAGTCATTTGAAATACAGCCATTTTGTGCAAAGATATATTTACTGCAGGCCTACAGTGTTTCAGGGCGTGTGTGATCCCCCTTATACATACAGGGGTTTGAATTAGGCATTTGAAATACAGCCATTTGAAATACAGCCATTTTGTGCAAAGATATATTTACTGCAGGCCTACAGAGGTTCAGGCCCCCTGAGATACCACCTCTACATACAGGGGTTTGAATTAGGCATTTGAAATACAGCCATTTGAAATACAGCCATTTGGAGCAAAGATATATTTACTGCAGGCCTTCACTGATTCAGGGCATGTGTGATCCCCCCTATACATACAGGGGTTTGAATCAGGCATTTGAAATACAGCCATTTGAAATACAGCCTTTTTGTGCAAAGATATATTTACTGCAGGCCTACTGAGGTTCAGGGCGTGTGTGATCCCGCCTATACATACAGGGGTTTGATTCAGGGATTTGAAATACAGCCTTTTGAAATACAGCCATTTTGTGCAAAAATATATTTAGTTCAGGCCTACACTGGTTCAGACCATGTGAGATACTCCCTCTACATACAGGGGTTTGATTCAGGGATTTGAAATACAGCCATTTGAAATACAGCCATTTTGTGCAAAGAAATCTTTAATTGAGGCCTAGTCTGGTTCAGGCCGTGTGAGATACACCCTTTACATACTGTCGTTCTTTTCTACTATTAAACACCCATTTAGGGCAAGATCCTAAATCAAAAAAATACGAGGAGAGCGTCAAATAAGGGACGTGGCCCAGGTCGTGGTGCTGCTGGTGGAGCTCCTGTTGCAGGGAGAGGACGTGGTCGATCTGTGCCAGCTACACGCACAAGTGAAAACCCTTCCTCAGGTGCGAGTAGGCGACAAAACCTGCAGCGGTATTTGGTCGGGCCTAATGCTGCTCTACGAATGGTGAGGCCTGAACAAGTACAGGCGATAGTAGATTGGGTTTCTGACAGTGCCTCCAGTTCCTTCACATTGTCTCCCACCCAGTCTCCTGCTGAAAGACCACAGTTGGCACCTGCAGCCGTTGTCCATCAGTCTTTCACCTCACCTCAAGCAGTCTGAGCCCCAAGTCATGCAGCAGTCTCTTCTGCTTTTTGATGACTCTGTTAGCAGGGTTTCCCAGGGCCATCCACCTAGCCCTGCCCCAGAAGTGGAAGAGATTGAGTGCACCGATGCCCAACCACTTATTTTTCAAGATGAGTACATGGGAGGACCATCGCAGCACGTCTCGGATGATGACGAAACACAGGTACCAACTGCTGGGGCTTTCGGCAGACCGACAAGGAAGTCAGGAGTGAAGACTGGGTGGAAGATGATGTGGAGGACGATGAGGTCCTCGACCCCACATGGAATCAAGGTCATGTGAGTGACCGATGTAATTCGGCGGAAGTCGCACAGAGCTACCAGCACAGCAGAAGAGGGAGCAGGGTGCAAAAGCGGAGTGGCCGTCCCCTAGACAGTAGACCTGCTACTGCCCACCGCATTCAGGGACCATGCACACCAAAGCCAGCTCCAAGAAGTTCCCTGGTGTGGCAGTTCTTCAGAGAATGTGCTGATGACAAGACACGAGTGGTTTCCACGCTGTGCAATCAGAGCCTGAAGCGGGGCATAAACGTTCTCAACCTGAGCACAACCTGCATGACCAGGCATTTAAGTGCAAAGCACGGGCTGCAGTGGAGTAGACACCTCAAAAACCAAGAAAGGTCTCTGGCTCCTCCTGCTTCCTCTTCTGCTGCAGTCGCGGCCTCTTCATCCACCTCTGGCGTGACAGTGCCACCTGGCACCCCACAAACAGAGGATCTGTCAGCAACACCAACACCTGGGTCACCAAGCATCTCCACAAAATGTCCCACAGAAGCGTTCAGCTCTCCATAGCCCAAACGCTGGAGAGGGAGAGGAAGTACCCCCCTACCCACCCGCGATCCCTAGCCCTGAATGCCAGCATTTCTAAATTACTGGCATTTGAAATGCTGTCATTCCGTCTGGTGGAGACGGATAGTTTTAAAGGCCTTATGGCGGTGGCTGTCCCACAGTACGTCGTGCCCAGCCGCCACTACTTTTCAAGGCGAGCCATCCCTTCCCTGCACAACCAAGTAGGGGACAAAATCAGGTGTGCACTGCGCAACGCCATCTGTGGCAAGGTGCACCTGACTATGGATACGTGGACCAGTAAGCACGGTCAGGGCCGTTATATCTCCATAACAGCACACTGGGTAAATGCAGTGGCGGCTGGGCCTGAGGCGGATAGCAGTTTGGAGGATGTCCTTCCACCACCGAGGATTTCAGGGTGCTTCAGTTTGCCTCCTGTTGCTTCCTCCTCCTACTCTGCTTCCTCATCCTCTACCAGCTCCTCATCCGGTCAGCGTAACACCTTCACCACTAACTTCTGCACAGCCAGGGGTAAACGACAGCAGGCACTTTTAAAACTTATCTGTTCTCATTCTCTGTATAATCTCAACTATACACTGTTGATAAAGCAGATAAAGCATGAGCTAGAGAGGTGTGTGATCCCCCTTATACCTACAGGGGTTTGAATTAGGCATTTGAAATACAGCCATTTGAAATACAGCCATTTTGTGCAAAGATATATTTACTGCAGGCCTACAGAGGTTCAGGCCCCCTGAGATACCACCTCTACATACAGGGGTTTGAATTAGGCATTTGAAATACAGCCATTTTGAGCAAAGATATATTTACTTCAGGCCTTCACTGATTCAGGGCGTGTGTGATCCCCCCTATACATACAGGGGTTTGAATCAGGCATTTGAAATACAGCCATTTGAAATACAGCCTTTTTGTGCAAAGATATTTTTACTGCAGGCCTACTGAGGTTCAGGGCGTGTGTGATCCCCCCTATACATACAGGGGTTTGATTCAGGGATTTGAAATACAGCCTTTTAAAAAACACAGCCATTTTGTGCAAAGATATATTTAGTTCAGGCCTACACTGGTTCAGACCATGTGAGATACTCCCTCTACATACAGGGGTTTGATTCAGGGATTTGAAATATAGCCATTTGAAATACAGCCATTTGAAATACAGCCATTTTGTGCAAAGAAATCTTTAATTGAGGCCTAGTCTGGTTCAGGCCGTGTGAGATACACCCTTTACATACTGGCATTTGAAATGCTGTCATTCCGTCTGGTGGAGACGGATAGTTTTAAAGGCCTTATGGCGGTGGCTGTCCCACAGTACGTCGTGCCCAGCCGCCACTACTTTTCAAGGCGAGCCATCCCTTCCCTGCACAACCAAGTAGGGGACAAAATCAGGTGTGCACTGCGCAACGCCATCTGTGGCAAGGTGCACCTGACTGCGCAATGCCATCTGTGGCAATCACTACCCTTAACTCTGCTGGGTAGATGTCATTTGATAAAAATGGTTAGTGTCCCCAAACTGTTCTACCCAATGCAAACATTACCCATACTGATCAGACAAAGGGATATAAAAGAGTTAAATAAAACATTCACACAGTTTATATGGTCCAAAAAGAGAGCTAGGATAGCCTTGAGGAAGTTATATTTACCATCAGAAAAGGGAGGGGTCCGTTTTCCTGACCTTAGAAGATATAATTTGGCCAGTCTTTTCCGCCATTGTAGGGATTGGTTGGCTAAGACATCCTACTATTCAAATCTGTTATTGGAAAAAGAATTAGCCCAGGGGTGGGATTTGGGAGCACTATTGCATACGCACTTAGCCTCGATGCCAATAGATATTGAGAGTTCAATAATACTGAGGGACACCATTGTTACTTGGAAAGAAGTGAGAAAACTACACAACCTATCCTTTAGGACTTCTAAATATATGTCTCTATGGTTCCATCCAGAATTTGAGGCAGGAAACACTAGCAAACTGTTTCAACAATGGAGGCAGAAGGGGATTACAACAGTGCAACATCTATTGCATGGTCAGGAGCAAAGATACCTCAGGCTACCAGAGCTAAGTGACAAATATGGTCTCCTTGGCAGGCAAGAAATGCAATTTTACCAAATAATGCACTTTTGTAAGTCTAGATTAAAACAAATTGCCACGGAATGCAAAGTAAATGGTTTTGATTCTCTACTCAAGCAGATAGAAAATAAGTGGTCATTATCTGATATATATAGTGATAATGATAAAACGGCTGCAACAGTCAGTGGAGGATGGGGTAAACTATTGGTGAATCAAGGTTGGAGAGAGAGAATAATGACGGGGTGGATTAGGACAAAGAAAGCAGTAATATGTGAGAAATGGAGGGAAACTCAGTTGAAACTAATGCACAGAGCAATTTACGCATTCAATATAAATAATCCACGTAATACAGAGTCCTGGATAAATAAATGTCCAAAATGTGGTCTCCTAAAGGCTGATCTGGATCATGGGATGTGGTTATGTCCCAAGACACGGCAATATTGGGAGTGGTTACTATCTTGGATTAAAGACACATGGCATATTGATTTACCATGTGAACCAGAAGTAGTTTTATTTCATGTATTTCCAGACACAATCCAAGTACCCAAACTAATAGATGGGGTATTACTAGTAGCTTTGAAATGCTTATTACACAAATGGCTAGAGCCACATATCCCCACAGGTACGGAATTCCACAGTCAAATACGGTACTTCCTGCTAATGGACCAATTAGATGCAGAATCAAATAAGAACAAGAGCTCAGCAACTTTTCTAAATAAATGGTCGAAATTTATTGTAAAGCATTTGTCAATGAAAGAAACACAAACCCTCATGAGTAACTTTAAGCATACTGAATGGTACTTACAGAAGGATATTAGAGGCACTCTAGGAAAATTTAAAGTTTCATGAATATGAGAAATGGAATTAGGAGATTTATTATAGGCTTGTTTGCTCCTATTGCTAGGTATAGGTATAAGAATAAGATAACAATAGTATAAGGGAAGAGGTGCATCCAGACAGTATGGGTTGGGGGGAGGGAGGGAGGGGAGGGCTTATAATGCGGTTATTATTTCTTGATGCAATAATCATTTTTCAGACTTATTGCTTTGTACATTGTCACTGTCAGTTTATGAGATATGGTGAAATTTGAAAGACAGATTATCATAGATATTGAAAGATACCTGAGACATGTGATATGTATACTCTTTTTTATGTACATTTCTGTCTGAATAATTTTTTTTATGTAAGTGGAAATGAAATAAAATGTTTTGGAAAAAAACACAAAAACTTATCTGTTTGGAGGACAAACCCCACACTGCGCAGGAGCTGTGGACGGCCTTGAACAACAGACCGATGAGTGGTTTGTTCCAGTCAGTCTCAAGCCCGGCCTGGTGGTGTGCGATAATGGGCGAAATCTCATAGCAGCTCTGGGACTAGCCGGTTTGACGCACATCCCTTGCCTGGCGCATGTGCTGAATTTGGTGGTGCAGAGATTCCTTAAAAATTACCGACATGTCGGAGCTGCTGCATAAAGTGCAGGCCGTCTGTGCGCGATTTAGGAGTTCTCACCATGCTGCTGATTGCCTGTCAGCGCTGCAGCGTAACTTCGGCCTTCCCGCTCACCGCCTCATATGCGACGTGCCCACAAGGTGGAACTCCACCTTGCACATGCTGGCCAGACTGTGCGAGCAGCAGCAGGCGATAGTGGAGTTTCAGCTGCAGCACGCACGGGTGAGTCGCTCGGCGGAACAGCACCACTTCACCACCAATGACTGGGCCTCCATGCGAGACCTGTGTTCCTTGTTGCGCTGTTTCGAGTACTCCACCAACATGGACAGTGCCGATAACGCCGTTCTCAGCGTTACTATTCCACTTCTATTCCTCCTTGAAAAAACTCTGCTGGCGATGATGGAAGAGGATGTAGCACAGGAGGAGGAGGAGGAAGAGGGATCTTTTCGTAGGGTTTCCGGCCAGTCATTCCCAAGTGGCTCCGAGGGTGGGTTTCTGCCCCACAAACCCAAGGTACACAATTGTCCAGCCAGGGCACAGTTCTGGAGGATGACGAGGTGGAGGATGAGGAGGAGGAGATGGAGGAGGAGGAACCATGTTCACAGCAGGGTGGCACCCAGACCAGCTCATGGCCATCACTGGTGCATGGATGGGGGGATACAGAGGACACAGACGATACACCTCCCACAGAGGACAGCTTTTCGTTGCCTCTGGGCAGCCTGGCACACATGAGCAATTACATGCTGCAGTGTCTCCGCAACGACCGCCGAGTTGCCCACATTCTAACTTGTGCTGATTACTGGGTGGCCACGCTGCTGGATCCCCGTTACAAAGAAAACGTACCGTCCTTAACTCACTCACTGAAGAGTGATTGTAAGATGCGCGAGTACCAGCGCACGCTGGTAGACGCGCTGCTGGTGGCATTCCCACCTGACAGCGAGGGCACAGTGGAAGCACAAGGCGAAGGCAGAGGACGAGGAAGAGGTCGCCAACGCAGCTGGGGCACCGCCAGAACCTCAGAAGGCAGGGTTAGAATGGCCGAAATGTGGAAAAGCTTTGTCAGCACGACACAACAACCAGCACCACCAGCTGATATGGAACGTCGTAGCAGGAGGCAGCATTTCACCAACATGGTGGAGCAGTATGTGTGCACACGCCTACACGTACTGAATGACGGGTCTGTCCCCTTCAACTTCTGGGTCTCCAAATTGGTCACAATGCCTGAGCTTGCCCTTTACGCCTTGGAGGTGCTGGCCTGCCCTGCAGCCAGTGTATTATCTGAACGTGTGTTTAGCACAGCAGGGAGCGTCATCACAGACAAGCGCAGCCGCCTGTCCACAGCCAACATGGACAAGCTCACGTTCATTAAAATGAACCAGGCTTGGATCCCACAAGACTTGTCTGTACCTTGTGCAGAATAGACATTTATACCACCATCAAACATACATTCTTGTACTCAAGTCAAGTGCAATGATTCTTTGTTTTATTTTATTTTTTATTTTTTTTATTTGTCCCAATATTTTGGGAGCTACCTACCCCAATAATAAATAATAAAAAAACATTGTTGGCTACCTCCTCCTCCTCCACTGCTGCCTCCACCTATATATATACACATGTATGTTCTTCTAGGAAAAAGAATATGTTTGTGTGTTTTTGAGATACATACATACAGTGGGGGAAATAATTATTTGACCCCTCACTGATTTTGTAAGTTTGTCCAATGACAAAGAAATGAAAAGTCTCAGAACAGTATCATTTCAATGGTAGGTTTATTGTAACAGTGGCAGATAGCACATCAAAAGGAAAATCGAAAAAATAACTTTAAATAAAAGATAGCAACTGATTTGCATTTCATTGAGTGAAATAAGTATTTGAACCCTCTAACAAAAAAAGACTTAATACTTGGTGGAAAAACCCTTGTTTGCAAGCACAGAGGTCAAACGTTTCTTGTAATTGATGACCAAGTTTGCGCACATTTTAGGAGGAATGTTGGTCCACTCCTCTTTGCAGATCATCTCTAAATCCCTAAGGTTTCGAGGCTGTCTCTGTGCAACTCTGAGCTTGAGCTCCCTCCATAGGTTTTCGATTGGATTAAGGTCCGGAGACTGACTAGGCCACTCCATGACCTTAATGTTCTTCTTCTTGAGCCACTCCTTTGTTGCCTTTGCTGTATGTTTTGGGTCATTGTTGTGCTGGAACACCCATCCACGACCCATTTTCAGTTTCCTGGCAGAGGGAAGGAGGTTGTCGCTCAGGATTTCACGATACATGGCTCCGTCCATTTTCCCGTTTATGCGAATAAGTTGTCCTGTGCCCTTAGCAGAAAAACACCCCCAAAGCAAAATGTTTCCACCCCCATGCTTGACGGTGGGGACGGTGTTTTGGGGGTCATAGGCAGCATTTTTCTTCCTCCAAACACAGCGAGTTGAGTTAATGCCAAAGAGCTCTATTTTGGTCTCATCAGACCACAGCACCTTCTCCCAGTCACTCTCTGAATCATTCAGGTGTTCATTGGCAAACTTCAGACGGGCCTGCACATGTGCCTTCCTGAGCAGGGGGACCTTGCGAGCCCTGCAGGATTTTAATCCATTGCGGTGTAATGTGTTTCCAATGGTTTTCTTGGTGACTGTGGTCCCTGCTAATTTGAGGTCATTAACTAACTCCTCCCGTGTAGTTCTAGGATGCTTTTTCACCTTTCTCAGAACCATTGACACCCCACGAGGTGAGATCTTGCGTGGAGCCCCAGAGCGAGGTCGATTGATGGTCATTTTGTGCTCCTTCCATTTTCGAACAATCGCACCAACAGTTGTCACCTTCTCTCCCAGCTTCTTGCTAATGGTTTTGTAGCCCATTCCAGCAGGTCTACAATTTTGTCTCTGACATCCTTGGACAGCTCTTTGGTCTTTCCCATGTTGGAGAGTTTGGAGTCTGCTTGATTGATTGATTCTGTGGACAGGTGTCTTTTATACAGGTGACTAGTTAAGACAGGTGTCCTTAATGAGGGTGACTAATTGAGTAGAAGTGTCTAACCACTCTGTGGGAGCCAGAACTCTTAATGGTTGGTAGGGGTTCAAATACTTATTTCACTCAATGAAATGCAAATCAGTTGCTATCTTTTATTTAAAGTTATTTTTTCGATTTTCCTTTTGATGTGCTATCTGCCACTGTTACAATAAACCTACCATTGAAATGATACTGTTCTGAGACTTTTCATTTCTTTGTCATTGGACAAACTTACAAAATCAGTGAGGGGTCAAATAATTATTTCCCCCACTGTATATATTGCCTCTTATTTGTCCATTATTTATGTACAATTTATTTTTGCATAATCTTATTACAGTGAACTCATTGTCATGTTCAAGAAACCAATTTGAAATGATTCGAGCTTTGTGACATGGTGCATTATCCTGCTGGAAGTAGCCATCAGAGGATGGGTACTTGGTGGTCATGAAGGGATGGACATGGTCAGAAACAATGCTCAGGTAGCCCGTGGCATTTAAACGATGCCCAATTGGCACTAAGGGGCCTAAAGTGTGCCCAGAAAACATCCCCCACACCATTACACCACCACCACCAGCCTGCACAGTGGTAACAAGGCATGATGGATACATGTTCTCATTCTGTTTACGCCAAATTCGGACTCTACCATTTGAATGTCTCAACAGAAATCGAGACTCATCAGACCAGGCAACATTTTTCCAGTCTTCAACAGTCCAATTTTGGTGAGCTCGTGCAAATTGTAGCCTCTTTTTCCTATTTGTAGTGGAGATGAGTGGTACCCGGTGGGGTCTTCTGCTGTTGTCGCCCATCCGCCTCAAGGTTGTGCGTGTTGTGGCTTCACAAATGCTTTGCTGCATACCTCGGTTGTAATGAGTGGTTATTTCAGTCAAGGTTGCTCTTCTATCAGCTTGAATCAGTCGGCCCATTCTCCTCTGACCTCTAGCATCCACAAGGCATTTTTGCCCACAGGACTGCCGCATACTGGATGTTTTTCCCTTTTCACACCATTCTTTGTAAACCCTAGAAATGGTTGTGCGTGAAAATCCCAGTAACTGAGCAGATTGTGAAATACTCAGACCGGCCCGTCTGGCACCAACAACCATGCCACGCTCAAAATTGCTTAAATCACCTTTCTTTCCCATTCTGACATTTAGTTTGGAGTTCAGGAGATTGTCTTGACCAGGACCACACCCCTAAATGCATTGAAGCAATTGCCATGTGATTGGTTGACTAGATAATTGCATTAATGAGAAATAGAACAGGTGTTCCTAATAATTAGGTGAGTGTATATACTAATGAGGTGCTACCTATTGATCTGAAAAGACAGCATGGATTTAGAATGTTATTTTTAATTTTTTTCCTTATTCCTCCGCACACTACCATGTTGTTATGACAACAAGTCACTTCCGGTCTGAGGGTCATGGTCAATATATATTTTGGTATATCTTCAGATTGTTACCAACATACTTGTTATAAGAATCTCAATCCCCCTTTTTCTATATGTATATGCAGCCCAAAATCTCTACTATGAGCCCTGACTATCATAGAGATTACGAGCTCCGGTGCGTTCCACGCTGGAACGCATACCGGAACCAACGTCACTTCTTGTTGAGCCAGTGGTTACTCCTAGTTCAAGTGCCTTGGCCATCCTAAATGTTTTCAGTGCATCATATCGGATGATTATACACTTACCCTACCGATCCAGAACAAGCTCATATGTTTTAAGCAGAGTTGTATCCCGATGCGTTCCACCTTGGAACGCAAACCGGAACCAACCCTAAGTCACGCCGGTCTCAATGCGCTCCATGCTGGACCGCAGACCGGTAGTGACGTCACTTCCCCCACCCTCGGCGTACTCACAGATCTAATTGACTTTTGGCTGAGATATGTTCTGATGCGTTCCACGCTGGAACGCAAACCGGAACTAATTTCACTTCATGCCGGTCTCTATGCGTTCCATGTTGGAACGCAGACCGGAAGTGACTTCACTTCCTCTTGTTTTGGCGCATTTTTCAACTTGTATAAATACCTGCTAATATGTGTTATGTGTTTATGCTCCTGATGAAGGCGATCCCAGTGACCCCGAAACGCGTGGCGCCTGCTTTTACCCCTACCATGTGCTAATTAAAAAAGGAAAATAACCAGATGTACTAATTGTGATTGCCGTTATTTCCGGACGATCCTACAGGCGACGCATGCGCAGGAGGAAGCAGAGTGGGTGTCTTGAGCTTTATCCCATCCTGCCCCTCCTGGGTGAAGTGAGTTTTTACTTGAAATCTTTATTTGTATTTTATCTTAATTATTACTGCGTTTCAACTCCACTATTTAATTTTAACAAAAAGGTAACTCTGCTCTTTTATACAAATATTGTGGATTTTAAAGATAACTATAGTAGAGCCACCCCACAATTAGCCATTAACTACAAGTGGGCTATTACTTCTGAGGCATTTGGCGCCATATACAGGTTTTTTGTCTCGTTTGTGTCTCTATCTTTGTACTATGTCCACTTTAGGTTAATTCCCATCTGGAGAGTATGCCTGTGGCAGCCTACCACCTCTCCAGTAATTAAATATACCTGGAATTTTCTATTGACGGTCCTTCCTTTGGCGCCCTGCCTGGATATCCCAGACTCTTTATATCCAAAAGGGTCTGTGACTAATCCCCTATTCTTTTTTTATTCCTCCTATCTCTGTTCCACCTACAACACCACATTCACCGCCTCCTCAACCTCCGACTTCATATCCACCTCCTTCTCTGAGTTGCAGGTTAATAATTTGTAATTTTTTGTTATTTTATTTTATTTTAAGTTATTTCCCTATCCACATTTGTTTGCAGAGCAGTTGCCATGCTCTTAAGAACATTTTACTGCCTTTTACATCCCTCTATCCTTTTCAAGGACTATTTTAGAGCCATTTTAATGCAAAAAAGTGCCAATTTTAGTGCCCTAAATTGAAAAAAATCTTATTTTCAATTGTCGGGTGACATTTTACCATTTTTGGCATATAAAAACATCTGCTGTGCCTGGGTGACAGGGGCCTAAATCTCTCAAAATGGTCTGTTCTATTGCTGGGTGACAAGAACCCACTTTTGCCGTGAATGAACCCCTGCTGTGCCTGGGTGACATGGGCCTAAATCTCTCAAAATTCTCTGTTCTATTGCTGGGTGACATGAACCCCCTTTTGTCGTGAATGAACCCCTGCTGTGCCTGGGTGACAGGGCCTAAATTTCTCAAAATCGTCTGTTCTATTGCTGGGTGACATGAACCCCCTCTTGCCGTGAATGAACCCCTGCTGTGCCTGGGTGACAGGGGCCTAAATCTCTCAAAATCGTCTGTTCTATTGCTGGGTGACAAGAACCCACTTTTGCCATGAATGAACCCCTGCTGTGCCTGGGTGACATGCGCCTAAATCTCTCAAAATCCTCTGTTCTATTGCTGGGTGACAAGATCCCCCTTTTGCCGTGAATGAACCCCTGCTGTGTCTGGGTGACATGGGCCTCGTTCTCTCAAAATCCTCTGTTCTATTGCTGGGTGACATGAACCCCCTTTTGCCGTAAATGAACCCCTGCTCTGCATTGCTGACAGGGAACTAAATTTAGTGAAAACATCTGTTACTGATCGGAAGATGCGCGACTACAAGAGCACGCTGATGATGGCATTCCCACCTGACAGCTGGGGCACAGTGGAAGCACAAGGCGAAGGCAGAGGAGGAGGAAGAGGTCGCCAGCACCTGAGAAGGCATGGTTAGCATGGCCAAAATGTGGAAAAGCTTTGTCAGCCTTGGAGGTGCTGACCTGCCCTGCAGCCAGTGTATAGTGTGAACGTGTGTTTAGCACGGCAGAGAGCATTATCACAGGCCACAGCCAATGTGGACAAACTTACGTTTATTAAAATGAACCAGGCATGGATCCCACAGGACTTGTCCGTACCTTGTGCAGAATAGACATTTATATCATTTATACATTCTTGTACTCAAGTGCACTTATTCTTTGTTTTATTTTGTTATATGTCCCAATATTTTGGGGGATACCCCAATTTAAAAATAAAAAATAACACAAATCAGTGTTAGCTACCTATTCCTCCTTCACCGCCGCTTCCACCTACACCGCCACGTCAACCTACACCGCCACATCCATCCATCCACCACCTCCTCAACCTCCTACTCCTAGATCCAGATTGTTATTTTTAATTTTTCAGTATTTTATGTTATTTTAAGTCATTTCCCTATCCACATTTGTTTGCAGAACAGTTGTCATGCTCTTAAGCACATTTTGATGCCTTTTGCAGCCCTCTAGCCCTTTCCAGGACTATTTTAGAGCCATTTTAGTGCCCAGAAGTTCGGGTCCCCATTGACTTCAGGACCCGAACTTGACCCGAACTTGACCCCGAACCCGAACGTTTTTTTCAAGTTCGGCCGAACTCGTCGAACCCGAACATCCAGGTGTCCACTCAACTCTAGTTAGGAGTAATTCTTGACCATTCCTTTTTTCAGAACTGTTTCAGTTCAGCAATATTCTTGGGATGTCTGGTGTGAATCGCTTTCTGAATCGGGTTGAGGTCAGGACTGGGCCACTCCAGAAGGCGTATTTTCTTCTGTTTAAGCCATTCTGTTGTTGATTTACTTCTATGCTTTGGGTCGTTGTCCTGTTGCAACACCCATCTTCTGTTGAGCTTCAGCTGGTGGACAGATGGCCTTAAGTTCTCCTGCAAAATGTCTTGATAAACTTGGGAATTCCTTTGATGATAGCAATCCGTCCAGGCCCTGACGCAGCAAAGCAGCCCCAAACCATGATGCCCCCACCACCATACTTCACAGTTGGGATGAGGTTTTGATGTTGGTGCCCTGTGCCTCTTTTTTTCCACACATAGTGTTGTGTGTTTCTTCCAAACAACTCAACTTTGGTTTCATCTGTCCACAGAATATTTTGCCAGTACTGCTGTGGAACATCCAGGTGCTCTTGTGCAAACTGTAACCATGCAGCAATGTTTTTTTTGGACAGCAGTGGCTTCCTCTGTGGTATCCTCCCATGAAATCCATTCTTGCTTAGTGTTTTAGGTATTGTTTTAGATTCGCTACCAGGGATGTTAGCATATGCCAGAGACTTTTGTAAGTCTTTAGCTGACAGTCTAGGATTCTTCTTCACCTCATTGAGCAGTCTGCACTGTGCTCTTGCAGTCATCTTTACAGGATGACCACTCCTAGCGAGAGTAGCAGCAGTGCTGAACTTTTTCCGTTTATAGACAATTTGTCTTACCGTGGACTGATGAACAGCAAGGCTTTTGGAGATACTTTTATAACCCTTTCCAGCTTTATGCGAGTCAACAATACTTAATTATAGGTCTTCTGAGAGCTCTTTTGTGCAAGGCATCATTCACATCAGGCAATGCTTCTTGTGAAAAGCAAATCCAGAACTGGTGTGTGTTTTTTATAGGGCAGGGAAGCTGCAACCAACACCTCCAATATCATCTAATTGATTGGACTCCAGTTGGCTGACACCTCACTCCAATTAGCTCTTGGAGATGTCATTAGTCTAGGGGTTCACATACTTTTTCCACTTGCACTGTGAATGTGTACATGGTGTGTTCAATAAAAACATGGTAACATTTAATTCTTTGTGTGTTATTAGTTTAAGTAGACTGTAATTGTCTATTGTTATGACTTAGATGAAGATCAGATCACATTTTATGACCAATTTGTGCAGAAATCCATATCATTTCAAAGTGTTCACATACTTTTTTTTGCAACTGTACTATTACAAAACCTGCGCTTCTGTATGTGTGACATACTTGCAAGCCTATATACCATTTAATATGCTCAAGGCGAGCAGTAAGGGACTGAGAAGTGGCCATGCTGCTGATGGTGCATGCAGAGGCCATGGCACTGGGAGCGGTAAAACTGTGCCTGCTGCCAGAGCAAAAGAAACACACTCTTTCACGATACCTAGCTTTATGTCCCAGTTTGCAGCTTCCAGTCGGTTAAGCACCACCCTGTCTTCCACAAAGTCCAGTTTCAGTAGCCAAGAGTCTGTTCAACAGAATTCTCACCCTGATTCTCCTTCCTCCCACCATGGAAAGTCTTGGCAAACAAGTGATCCCACACTCGGATATTCTGAGGAGCTCTTTTCATCACCATTCCTTGATTTGACCCTCTTGCCAAGCGCGCTTGAAGAGGGACAAGAGGAGATCTTGTGCAATGATTCCCAAACTCTTGAGCATCCACAGTCAGAAAAAGATGACGGTGGGGAATGGCAATTAGTGTTTCACTAGGTGGATGATGATGATGAGAAACAGTTGCCAATAAGTCAATGGCAATTAGTGTCTCAAGAGGTTGATGATGAGGATGAGACACATCGTATATGAATATAAGTGAGGTTGTTGTTAGGTCAAAAAGTCAGGAGGATAACCAGAGTGAGGAAGTGGAAGAGGAGGTGGTGGACGATGAAATCACTGACCCAACCTGGGAAGGTGGCAAGCCGAGCGAGGACAGCAGTACATAGGGGGAGGGATCCGCAGCACCGCAACAGGCTGGAAGAGGCAGTGGGGTGGCAAAAGGGAGAAGGTGGGCCACACCAAACAGGCCTGCAGTTGTTCCCTGGAGCTTCCCCTTGCGGAAATCTTCCTTGCCAAGCGCTAGGTGTTCTGCAGTCTGGCGCTTTTTAGAGGAAAGTGCGGACGATGAACACTATCTACCTCACCACCACATGGCATTAAAGAACCCTAATAGGTGGCCCGAATGCCTGGGTCTACAATCAGTGTCTGCAGGTCACACCACTGCCTTCTCTTCACCTGTGTTACGTGCTGGCCAATCCCCTGTCCAAGACCCAGGTCCGGATGCTTCCTGCCCTGCACCTGGACCTTCGCAAGCACCATCATCTAGCATATCCACTTCTGTGTCCCAGCGCAGTGTACAGATGTCCATACCCCAGGCCTTTGAACGAAAGCACAAATGCCCAGCCACCCACCCACAGGCCATAGCACTAAATTAGCACCTTTCCAAATTGCTGGTCCTGGAAATGTTTCCATTTAGGCTTGCGGACACTGAGGCTTTCCGCAGCCTGATGGCGGTGGCCGTCCCTCGTTACTTATTCCCAAGCCGCCACTCTTTTTCCCGGTGTGCCATCCCCGCCTTACACCAGCATATGTCCCGTAACATCACCCGTGTCCTGACCAAAACAGTTATTGGGAAGGTCCACTTAACGACTGACACGTGGACAAGTGCTTTTGGCCAGGGACGCTACATTTCCCTGACGGCACACTGGGTGAACGTTGTGGAGGCCGGGAGCGAGTCGTACCCTGGGATGGCACAGGTGCTACTGACACCAAGGATTGCGGGCCCTACTTCCATCAGGATTTCCGCCACCATCTACATTAGTGGCTGCAACCCCCCGTTCTCCTCCTCCACCTCCTCCTCCACTTCCACCTCTGAATTATCATCTTGCAGCACCAGTCAGCCATCAGTCAGTAACTGGAAGCAGTGTAGCACTGCAGTGGGGAATCGGCAACAGGCCCTGCTGAAACTAATTTGCTTAGGTGACAAACAGAGCCGAAGAGCTGTGGCAGGGTATAACGGACCAGACTGAACTGTAGCTCTCACCACTCAACCTACAACCAGGCATGGTTGTGTCTGATAATGGCCAAAATTTGGTGGCGGCTTTGGAGCTCGGCAAGCTCACACACATACCATGCCTAGCCCACTTGTGCAACTTAGTGGTTCAGCGGTTTCTTAAAACCTACCCCAATTTGCCTGAGCTATTGGTGAAGGTGTGCCGCGTGTTTGCCTATTTCCAAAAGTCATCTACAGCTGCCGCCGGTTTGGCAGTGTTGCAGCAGAACTTGCAATGGCCAGCTTACTGACTTGTGCGACGTGCACGCGCTGGAACTCCACGTTACACATGTTGGCCAGGCTTTGTGAGCAGCAGAGGGCAGTAATGGAATACTAGCTGCAACATGGTTGTCGCCTTGCCAGTCAGCTTCTGCTCTTCATAAGCGATGAGTGGGCATGGATGTCTGACCTCTGTGAGGTTTTATGCAACTTTGAGGAATCAACACAGATGGTGAGCGGCAATGCCGCTATTTTCAGCGTAACCATCCCACTTCTGTGTCTACTGAAATGTTTGCTGCTCACAATGAAGTCGGACGCTTTGCATGTGGAAGAGGTGGAAATGGGGGAAGACAGTACACAGGGTGATAGCCAGACCACCATCAGTTTGTCTTCAGCGCGAATTGGATGATAATGATCATGAGGAGTAGGAGACGGTTGCCTCCGCTACAGAGGGTAGTACCCATAGAAGGTTTATTCCATCTGTTCAGCGTGGACGGGCCGAAGAGGAGGAAGAGGATGAGGAGATTTAAAGTCATCCTCTTGATGAGGACAGCGAAGTCTTGTCTGTTGGGACTCTGGCACACATGGCTGACTTTATGTTATGCTGCCTTTCCCAGGACCCTCGCGTTATATGCAGTTTAGCCAACACCGATTACTGGTTGTTCACCCTTCCTGAACCCCGCTACAAAGAGAACTTCTCATCTCTCATTCCTGTGGTGGAGAGGACTAGCAAAATGCAGAAGGTCCTTATCTCCAAAAATTTCCAGCTGACTACGCTGGCGGCAGAGTACGTAGTTCCTTGTCCAACCCAGGAGGGAAGATGAGGGGAACACACAGCAGTTCCAACAGAGGCAGAGAAACACTCTCTCCAAGGCCTGGGACAGTTTCATGACACCCCGCCAGCACCCTCACGGAGTAGTGTCACAAGGAGGGAAAATTTTTTGAAGATGGTGAAGGAGTACGTAGCAGACCGTGTGAGCGTCATGAGTGATCCCTCTGTGCCTTACAACTATTGGGTGTCCAAGCTGGACACGTGGCGTGAACTGGCGCTCTACGCCTTGGAAGTGCTGGCCTGCCCTGCCGCCAGCGTTTTGTTAGAGTGGGTATTTAGTGCTGTTGGGGGGCATAATAACCGATAAGTGCATCCACCTGTCAACTGAAAATGCTGACAGGTTGACGCTTATCAAAATTAACAAGGCCTGAATTGCCCCTGACTTCTCTACTCCACCAGAGGAAAGCGGATGAATATAAACACACTTTAAATGTGGCTTTTATGGTGTATTGAATGCACTGTATTCCCATGCACCCCTTCCACCACAAAAAAAAGGTATATGGTTCAATCTTCCTTTTCTTGTTCTCCTCCTCCTCCTCCTCCATCATATCAACATGTTTATTAGGCTGCCCTCACCCCTAATATTTTAGAGGGTCACCATCAGGGCCTCGCCAATAATGTTTTAGATGGTCAGATCAGCAGCAGGCCCTCGCCCCTAATGTATTAGAGGGTCACCAGCAGGCCCTTGCTCCTAATGTTTTTGAGGGTCACCAGCAGGACATCAATTATCATTTTTAAAGTGTGTGTATGATGCCCTACTTTATGTGTAATAAAGGGTGTATTGGAGTGCCGTTTCCTTGTAATTTTTGGCAGCCCTTTCACTTAGTGCATAGACTTTATGAGTGCAGGAGTCCCACTACCTGAACAATTGTACCACAATGTGAATGAGGCCCTCCTTTATGTGATATACCGGTTGCATCGGAGTGCCTTTTCCTTGATATTTTTGGCAGCACTTGCACTTTATATACAAGTAAATATACAGGAAAGAATGTTTCCTAACAATTTTTCCTCTAAAATCGATTTTATCTTTGGTTTTGTGCGTATTATTGTCAGTCTGTAAAAGTGGCGCACTACTCGGACAACATCGTTCCAAGAAGCGACCTGGGAGTCCAAGATGCATCCAGACATCCTCCCCATGCTGTTCCCGAACCATTGAAGTGGTGTTTCCATCAATTTCTGACCTTTTCCTGTGAATAAGACACCCTTCCCTCTTCAGAGCAGGGGGTGCCTGGTTTAATGCTTTGGTTTTCCCATTGACTTCCATTGTGCTCAGGTGCTCTGTACCCGATCACCCAAAGTGTTCTACTCGAGCACCAGAGTGCCCAAGCACTTTGGTGCTCGATCAACACTAGTTAGAACTGGACCTGAAATGAATTTCAAGAAATTCACTCACCACTAAGTAGAGGAAAAGTTTGTGCATGAGCTTTTTGTTTAGAACCAAATATGGGATTATCTAGGAGCCTTATCTGTGAAAGAGATTTCTCAGTTTTAAATTGTTCATTAAGCAGATAATGGAATGAGATTTGTGACTGGGGTTCTCTTGGGGAACATAATAAATAATTTTTCATCAGGAATACACACAGTAGTTGCATGCCCTCAGCACATGAAGTAGTATGTAGACCAGTGCATCCCTACATAGTGATCCTTTACAATTGCACAGTATGATAATACATACTATGGTCATCTCCATGAAATCCGGGCAGAATACAGACCCTGGTACATAACAAAGCTAGACAGTTATGTGCCCCACACCTCTTAAAAATGAGCTCTTAAGAGAAAAATTATCTGTATTTATATTGTAAGGCTCCTACCTGTTACATGTTACTGTCTCTAGTTGTTTTGTAGAATCTCCCAAATTATTCACATACCATAACAGTTTAGAGTTTGAATTTTGCCATTGCGTCAAAATTAATGCCAATGGTCACCTACCTTGTCCATCTGTAAATGAAACAGGTGTAGTTATTGTGTGAAATGTAATTGTAAGTAAAATGTATACCAATATATAGTGATTGCATATTCTTTTCTAGGAAAACAGTGGAATGAAATGAATTCCAGTGGAATAAACTGATAGCACTTGGTAAAATGATCCACAGACATATTATACATTGTAAAGTGGGAGTTTAACCCTTTGACAAGGTCACCATCCTGGAACACAGCTCTCATTCTGAATTAGATTGGTCAGAGAAGAGGAACATGCTGAACTCGCCTTTCTAAATTTTGCAGAAACAGCATTTTGTTTCATTATTTATTATAAGCAGACAAAATTGTTCTAAGAACCGAAACTCCATATTGATAATAGATAAGCCTAAAATGAATTTTCTTGTTTGTCTGTTTGAAGTCGTATTCTGTCATTAACAGAATATTGTATTTTATTGATATAGTTGATTCTTCAACATATGAAGCAAAAAAAAGAATATTATTAGGTCATATACAGGTCATTTGCTATACAAATACATATGGGTAATCTTCTCTTAAATGAGTTGTCTACCTTTTTATCAGCTTTTAAATTTTATCCCATCTGCAGCACCCCAGAACAGGGTTACAGCAAAAGGTAATTGTTATAATGTACTGCTAAGTTAAATGCTCTAATGTAATTGTATGCCTAACAGAGTTGCATGGATTAGTCAGGGTTAACACATTGATTCAACTCGTAAGTTGCTAGAAGATTTACCTGGGTTCACCCCCTAGTCAGTTAAAAGTCTATGTTTACTTATCTAAGGAAGATAGAGGATCTATGTTGTACAAGCTCCTCAGAGCCAGGCCCGAGTTTCAGAGAATCATCATCTCTGAGACTAAAGCAACCTAAGCATCCACCTTGCAAGATTAGCTACAAAACACCAATAATGGATTGCCATTGAAGAACACATTACAATCAGTTAGACAACTCATTGTGCGTAACTACCTACCCTCATTACCTTCTCATATACCAAAACTATTTTTCTATACCACATGGAATATATGGAAATCACTCAATTCTGTACATACATTTTTCTCTGGGGCCTCACCATTAATGCAGGTTAGCAACCTTCCTAATCCCCAGATAGGGGCCATAAACACTCTTACACATCATTCTCTACTACCCCAGGGCTTGCTACTAACTTTTGAGCAAACAAAAATGATTATTCAACGACATCAACTTCATCTACACTTAATTTTCTGTTATGTTCAACCCTTAACCAGACACTCAAAGTCCTTTTAAAACATATAGACATTAATAAGCCTCTTACACGGTTTGAGTCTATTGTACAACAAACTGCATCACCCAAAAAACTTCTCTCTTCATTCTAAAACACTTTTCTTTCTTACTCTTTTTCTGACCCTAGGGATCTACCGTGCACCAAAGCATGGGAGTCGGATCTCAAGACAGCCCTCTTTGAGTATCAGATTAAACTACTCCTTCTTTAAAAATTACTTCAAGATATGTATGCATCGATTGCGATGGTCGCAAAAAAGAGAATTGCTAAAAACTCATTAGCTTTTCCGGGATTGTACAATGTTGCAGATTTTCTGCTTGAAAATCCACAATGGCAAATCCGGACCACAGCTCACACAATCATATGTGGATATGGCCGAAAGTTGTCTGTCAGTTCCTTGTCATCACCTAAATTGATAAAGATTGTCTTATCTTCCCATACTTCTCTTCTCTGTAGTGTGCCTGCATATACCAAACCATTACCATCTGCATGTTCTACTTTACTATTATTTTTTCTAAATAAAAGATAAAAATTCTCAGATTTTCTTTTTTTTTACCAACATTGTTCAAAATTGCCTTGTCTTCAAAAAAATTTATGAAAATTGTCTTTAAGTTCCTTGTCTTCACCAAAATTGTTTAACATTGTCTAATCTTCCAAAAAATAAATTCTCTCCAGTGTAGTTGCATATAGAAAACCATTGCCATCTACATGCTCTACTTTTTTAGTTGTTTTCTAAAAACAATTGTTGAAAATTCTCTGTGATTTTCTTGTCTTTGCCAACATTGTTTAAAATTGTCTCCATAAACTTGATGGAAATTGTTTTTAAGTTCCTTGCATTCATCAAAATTATTTTACAATGTCTAGTCTTCCAAAAAATCCATTCTCTCTAGTGTGCTTGCATATACCAAACCATCAATGTTTCACTTTTTTGTTCAGCTGAAATATTTTTGTCCAATTGGATATTGTTTCTAGAAATCATCCTGTTTTCCGAAAAAAAAAAAAAAAAAAAATATGTACCCTGTCCTTACATGGTGGAGAACATGGGCCACTCCTAGGAATTGTCTCTCTTCAGCAAGGTGCATGTGCAGTGCCCCAGAGAACTACTACAGAGGGATAATTATTGCTTAAAAGGGTTAAATGTTGTGATTTCCTGTTAAATCACTTAATTGTTTAGGCACTGTGTGTACCTAATGGCAATGTATGGGCAATATACTGTATATGCATTACCCCAGTACACTGGGTAACTGCAAATGTTTGTCCTGTGCATAACCTACTGCTGGATGTACTACAACATCTGTTTTGCACTTGGTAAAGAGAGATTTTTATTCTACTTCTGGACTGATTCCTTATATCATCACCCTTTCACTGCACCGATTCCCAGGATGCAACAGCCTGAGGAAGCACACCATGACACACCATCATTATCAAGCCCATCCTCTGCACTGGCTCCTCAGGGGCTTGCTGCATATGTTTAACACTGACAAACCAGGTTAGGTTGCCAGAGTGAGGGACCAAGTTCATCCCGTGGTTAGTTAATTGCAGTCTTGGCAGCGCTATAGACAAAACATACACATGCAAGCTCCTGCAGACTAGGACCAAGTACAGAGTATCTTTAGAAGGAGAGTCAGGGACTACTAATACCATCACTGCTGCTGCACATACAGAGCTATTGAGAGGATACTATACTGTGATATAACACATGCTCCCTGCATGACAAATGTGATAAATTTATTGGTGCAACAGTTTTTAAAAAAGTATTGTGGCTTTCAGAAGGTGCTGGCAATGTCCAGGAGAATGCTGACCAAATCCCAGCCCTTCTTATGTGGCTAAGAAGGCCCTTTTGGACTTGCCGCATCAGAATGATCTGTCTTTGCACTGCTTGATACATGATGTTGGAACAACTCACTGGAATTCCAGCTTGCATATGTTGGATTATCTGCACAAGCAGTATAAAACAGTGAATAAGTACACCACTACTACTGCCCCTACTACTACCCCTACATAGCCACTCATGTCCTGTCTTGTCTGTCAGGTTCCCTATTGTACTACTGCTGTTTCCCTCAATGGATAATTTTTGAATGCTTTTTCAGAACAAGCCACTGCTTCTTCTGCTATTACCATGTGGTTTCATGACCACGGGGAGGCATCATTAAGGCATAATTTTTGGACCACTTATTGAGAACAAGCCACTGCTTCTTCTGATACTACCATGTTAGTGTGTATAGAAACATGAGCAGACATCTGCCCTAAAAATGGCCCAATTTAAAAAAAAAACATTAGAAATCCAATGGCACCGTATGTTTTTAAAATGGCTGTTGACATCCTCAGCGTGATCACGTGGTGAGGTCTTCACGTTCACCACAGGTCCTTTGGTGGATTTTCCTAAATCTAAACCAGAGTGGACCGCCTCTTCACGAGCAAGTGGATGAGGGGAGTATAATTTTTTTTTTTTTCAGCCACCGTTTTAGGAAAAATTTATTAGTTACTACAAAGTGTGAGGAAATTTGGCTTCACGTAGAATCAAATTTCTCCTGAAATTTGGATCGAAGTCCACTTTGGATACTTTGATTCGCTCAGCACTACTGATAATGTAACAGAGAATTAGTCCCTGTAAAAGGAACCTTAGGCTTACTGTATGTAGACTACAGAAAATTTCATAGGGAGCCAAAAAACCTATGAGTATGTATTTTGAAGTTAATATTCAAACCCAAAACCCCTGTACTGCAAGACACCGGTGCTAATGACTGAACTATCATGCTACCCATCAATCAAAAGAACTGAGACAAACACCAAAACCTTAATATGCAATACTTGGACTAGTTTCCTGCAAAGTTATGTCACATGTTTGTTTGCCTGCTCTGTGTATCGACTTCTGCTTGACTTCTGGAATTGATTGTTTGCACTGTTGTCTCTTGGACCCCTCATGGGTGAGCAGTCAATTAAACAGAGACTACTGCAAGTGGTAGTGGCTTGGTGGTTCCCCTGAGTCCAGATGCCTGTACAGGGGAAAACTTTGATAACACCTTTAGGAGTAACCCCAAATCAAATCTGTTCAAATGGCACCATAAATCCACACCCTCCGTAATACAGAGCTCATTTGCCTAACGTAAATACCTAAGATGGTTGCAAATGCCATCTAGCTGCATAATTTTAAAGGTATTCATACGCTAAGGCTGCACCACATATATTTATGCTCAGATTGGCCAACCTGGCATGTGTAATGGGACCCTAGGGAGCCGGAGCAGAGGATGGGAGTGGTAGTGGCCCTGATGATGATGTACAGTATCATGCTGTACTCAGTCTGGCTGTTGCTCCCTGGGGATTTTTGCAGTGGTGGAATGGTGATTTAAAGGGCAAGTAAAAGAAGTAAAAGAATAACAGTCTTTCTTTACTGAGTGCAAAAAAATAAGTTATAGTACATCCTAGATAATGAGGTATGGTGGTTGGCAAAGTGACAGTTAATGGTACCTCTGGTGTGTTATCTCGTTGATGACTCTCCCTTGAACTTCTGTTCAACATTTGTATGCTGGTACTTAAGGATCTATGTGTCTACTGTGTAATACACGCTTTGAGTTCCTTTGGCCTGGATGTTATCTAGGTGATGGGTGAATGAGCCGTAGTCTCTCACATGCAGCAGGGTCTGTATAGCCGTGGATTGCTAGTCGCTCTGCTGACTGTAAATGCTTTAGCTTTTCAGATTTCTGTAGTTTTGGAATTCTTGCATTCTCCCTGGAGTAGTGGTCTCACAGGAGAGCTGGAACTTGGAGTAGGAGTTCTAGCATGTGCTTCCTTGCTTCCTGGCAGGAAGCAAGACCAGTCTACTCGTAATACGAGGGGAGAACAACTGAACTGAGAGACTAGAGGGAAAGAGAACAGGCATCCACAGAAGGTTTAGATTTATCAAGGCCGTACACTGGTTTCAAACAGTAAGGTATCAATTGTTTATGGCATCAAGACTTTACTGCTTGTGGAAAGTGTTAATTGCCTCTGGCACCCACCACACCTTGAGATGGACTGTCCATCTGAATCTAAAATCTGCACCCATCAGAGTGGGAATTGTAGGAAAAAATGAGAATGCAATTTCACATCTTTGGTTATTTGGAAAGATTGCAAAGTGGGTTTACAGTGAGACTCAGGGAGGACTACTACTACTATCATTGCCACTGCCTTTACAAAGTCATTAGGAAAATTAACTCTTTGCTATATCTCAGAACTGTGCCTATTTGCACTGTTCTTTGTTTACTAAACTGGGCCTGGTCTTTGCCTCTATCCTCACACTGGCCTTGGGCTGCACCCTGCCAGCTGTACACCATCAAGGGAACCCCAACTATCACCAGGTGGGAGTTTTCAAAAGGCCTAGGGTGTGCCCAAGGGAAGAAAGGATCACTTTTGTATTGACCCAGGAAATCAGGACAGCCACCATGACTACACCATGACTACTATCTGTGCCATCTCTACCACGCCCATCCTCCTTACAGCGACCCTGTGGGTCGCAGCTATAGACTCTTAACATATTTACTAATCCTGCCTAAAATTAAGAAAGATATGTCAAAATTACGACAGTGGCTAATGATGAATGACAAATTTGGTTAATGGCCAGACACTTTGTCTAAATGTACTGTATACCATCGGTTGCCTTAGTTTGAGACAGTTTTGCAGTAAAATGTCCCTATTACGCCTAGCCTTTATTTTTGCTAAGGCTACTTTCACACTAGCGTTCGGAGCGGATCCGTCTGATGTTTCATCAGACGGATCCGCTCCGATAATGCAGACGTTTGCATCCGTTCAGAACGGATCCGTCTGCATTATTACTACTTAGAAAAGTAGCCTGAGCGGATCCGTTCAGACTTTACATTGAAAGTCAATGGGGAACGGATCCGCTTGAAGATTGAGCCATATGGTGTCATCTTCAAGCGGATCCGTCCCCATTGACTTCCATTGTAAGTCTGGACGGATCCGCTCGCCTCCGCACGGCCAGGCGGACACTCGAACGCTGCAAGCAGTGTTCAGGTGTCCGCTCACTGAGCGGAGGCTGAGCGCTGGCAGGCGGATGCATTCAGAGCGGATCCGCCTCCACTGAGAATGCATTGGGGCCGGACGGCTGCGTTCGGGGCCGCTCGTGAGCCCCTTCAAACGGAGCTCACGAGCGGACACCTGAACGCAGGTGTGAAAGTAGCCTTAGCCATGCCTCTTTGGCACGCTAAGCACAGAGGATTTTTCTAAAACTGATGCACCAAATTGCATTCCACATTCACAAATTACGTTTGGATTTGTATGCAGCAAATCTGGAACGTAATACTGTACCAGCTAAGTAAATTCTTCTCTACACATTGTGGAAATCACATAAATTTACTGTGTTGATTATGAAATCTGAAGCATATTAATACTTTCTGCAGAGTTTCATTGTGCATTTCTCCATTTGCGATACAAAGGATCTTCATTAAATTCAACATGCTGATTTTACTGTGCATTCAGTGCATCAATCCAGAGAAATCTGCATGCAAATCTGTGCAGAAAATTTGCATATACTGTAACATATTGCCATGTGCATGTATGAATTTTCTTCCATCAATCTTAAAAAAAAAGAGGTATGATCCAAAACCATAAAAGCTACAATAAAAACAAATACCATATATGTGGGAAATAATAGAATTTGATGTTGCATATAGTAACACATGATTTGGATTATTTGAGTTATCAATAAAAAAATAATAATCATTCTAAAATGATAAAATTCAGGACCTCAGATGAAAATCAAACTTAAAAAAAAAGTTAAGAAAATAATTCTAGCTTTTGGGAATGCCAATCATGCATTTCTTCCATTTCTTTTGTCTGCCATACCAGACAAAAGAAGCAAGCAGTGTGTGCTTACATGGCTATTTCCTAATTTATACCTTTGTGCTATGAAAATAGAAACCATGTGAATAAGCATAAAAGAAATATTATATGCAGAATGTTTTGTTCTGTTCCAAATACAAGGTCAGTGTGATTTTTCTACTTCTAAGCAAGATCCACAAGCTCAGGCGTTTTCACTGGGCCAGGAATCATTTAAAATGGAGTGTGGCAAAATGGAAGACTGTTCTGTGGTCAGACGAGTCACGATTCGAAGTTCTTTTTGGAAATCTGGGACGCCATGTCATCCGGACCAAAGAGGACAAGGACAACCCAAGTTGTTATCAACGCTCAGTTCAGAAGCCTGCATCTCTGATGGTATGGGGTTGCATGAGTGCGTGTGGCATAGGCAGCTTGCATGTCTAGAAAGGCACCATCAATGCAGAAAAATATATTCAGGTTCTAGAACAACATATGCTCCCATCCAGACGTCATCTCTTTCAGGGAAGACCCTGCATTTTTCAACAAGATAATGCAAGACCACATTCTGCATCAATCACAACATCATGGCTGCGTAGGAGAAGGATCCGGGTACTGAAATGGCCAGTCTGCAGTCCAGATCTTTCACCTATAGAGAACATTTGGCGCATCATAAAGAGGAAGGCGCAACAAAGAAGGCCCAAGACGATTGAACAGTTAGAGGCCTGTATTAGACAAGAATGGGAGAGCATTCCTATTTCTAAACTTGAGAAACTGGTCTCCTCGGTCCCCAGACGTCTGTTGAGTGTTGTAAGAAGAAGGGGAGATGCCACACAGTGGTGAAAATGGCCTTGTCCCAACTTTTTGGGGATTTGTTGACACCATGAAATTCTGATTCAACATATTTTTCCCTTAAAATGGTACATTTTCTCAGTTTAAACTTTTGTTCCGTGATTTATGTGCTATTCTGAATAAAATATTAGAAGTTGGCACCTCCACATCATTGCATTCAGTTTTTATTCACGATTCGTATAGTGTCCCAACTTTTTTGAAATCCGGTTTTATTTGTAAAGACTTTTTTTTACTTTTTTTAAGTCACCTTGGGTTACAATAACTGGCAATCATTTGATTGCCCATAGTGTTTATTGATGGGTAAATATTCATCAGTAAAGACTTCTTTTGCACTATACCAATACAAGCCTGCCACCTGGTGGCCTGTATTGGTATATACATCTAGTTGACACGGAAGCTTGCTTGAGGCTTCGGTCAATTAGCGCAAGGTATTAGGCTCCCTGATCTCTGCCGGGGAGCGCTGTTACCGGACCGGAAGCGTGTGACTTCCGGTTCCGGTCTGCGCAGATGCCGTGGTAACGCTGATCGCATACATGTGCCGCAGGTCTTTGCTATTTAAAATAGCAAAGACCCCGCGGCCTAGGCTCCCGCTGCATGAGCGAGTGGGCGCCATTTTTAGGGACCGGACCCATGATGTACAGCTACGTCATGGGTCCTTAAAAGGTTAATATGCTAATGTGATACTGAGCACTATTGATAAGAAATATATATTTTTCTTCACGGTCAGTAAATTTCGGAATAGATATCAGTTTTATCATAAATTATATTGGGAAGTGAAATACTAGATTTTAGAAATATTATTAGTCATTTTAGCTGACTGGCATGTGCCTGCGAAATCACGTGTCAAGTGACATCACCAAACTAAATTGAAGTTAAATATTCAGAGAAACAAAATTTTAAATAAAAATTCCACCCTAAAGATTAGCTTTTAATTTTTGTTTCAGATTATTTAAAAAACAAGGTACAGTAATCTGTCAGAAGAATTCTCCTTTGAAACCATGGCAGAAATCTAAGGCTCAGTTTTGGCTCACTCAATGGGTCTAATATGTGAATGGCCATTCACTACTGTTTCTAAGTGAAATCTACCTCAAGAATAGCCAGGTCATTCCTTTTTTTTTTTCTGCAATACGGATTTTATATCCATGACCATACAAACTACATGTGGATTCCCATTAAAAACAATGGAAGCAGAGATGAGCAAATTTCTTGAAATTCGTTTTGTGTCTGATTCGCCAAATTAAAAAAAAAAAATTGATCTGTGTCCCAATTTATTATACATTAATCAAATATCGTATGCTCCAATTAGCCTGAAAATTGGTATATGACACTTTGAGGTCTCCTAGGGCTTTTCAAATATATTTTCTTTATCTTTAAAAAAAAATAAAAAATTACAAACTTTTGCTCTCCCTCCTTTCTCCCTTTAAGTTCTTGAACACCAATAGCAAATAATGTCAGAGTTACACTGACATATATAACTATGTATAAACACATGGTTTATGGTGTTAACCAGCATGTTTAACCACCTCCGGACCGCTGTACGCACAGACGCGTCCTGGAGGTGGTTGATTCATTCCGCCTGGACGCATATACGCGTCATCTCGCGAGACGCGAGATTTCCTGTGAACGCGCGCACACAGGCGCGCGCGCTCACAGGAACGGAAGGTAAGAGAGTTGATCTCCAGCCTGCCAGCGGCGATCGTTCGCTGGCAGGCTGGAGATGTGTTTTTTTTAACCCCTAACAGGTATATTAGACGCTGTTTTGATAACAGCGTCTAATATACCTGCTACCTGGTCCTCTGGTGGTCCCCTTTGTTTGGATCGACCACCAGAGGACACAGGTAGCTCAGTAAAGTAGCACCAAGCACCACTACACTACACTACACCCCCCCCCCCCGTCACTTATTAACCCCTTATTAGCCCCTGATCACCCCTGATCACCCCATATAGACTCCCTGATTTCCCCCCTGTCATTGATTTCCCCCCTGTCATTGATCACCCCCCTGTCATTGATCACCCCCCTGTAAAGCTCCATTCAGACGTCCGCATGATTTTTACGGATCCACTGATAGATGGATCGGATCCGCAAAACGCATCCGGACGTCTGAATGAAGCCTTACAGGGGCATGATCAATGACTGTGGTGATCACCCCATATAGACTCCCTGATCACCCCCCTGTAAAGCTCCATTCAGATGTCCGCATGATTTTTACGGATGCACTGATAGATGGATCGGATCCGCAAAACGCATCTGGACGTCTGAATGAAGCCTTACAGGGGCATGATCAATGACTGTGGTTATCACCCCATATAGACTCCCTGATCACCCCCCTGTCATTGATTACACCCCTGTCATTGATTACCCCCCTGTAAAGCTCCATTCAGACGTCCGCATGATTTTTACGGATCCACTGATAGATGGATCGGATCCGCAAAACGCATACGGACGTCTGAATGAAGCCTTACAGGGGCGTGATCAATGACTGTGGTCATCACCCCATATAGACTCCCTGATCACCCCCCTGTCATTGATTACACCCCTGTCATTGATCACCCCCCTGTAAAGCTCCATTCAGATGTCTGCATGATTTTTACGGATGCACTGATAGATGGATCGGATCCGCAAAACGCATCCGGACGTCTGAATGAAGCCTTACAGGGGCGTGATCAATGACTGTGGTGATCACCCCATATAGACTCCCTGATCACCCCCATGTCATTGATTACCCCCCCTGTCATTGATTACCCCCCTGTAAAGCTCCATTCAGACGTCCGCATGATTTTTACGGATCCACTGATAGATGGATCGGATCCGCAAACTGCATCCGGACGTCTGAATGAAACCTTACAGGGGCATGATCAATGACTGTGGTGATCACCCCATATAGACTCCCTGATCACCCCCCTGTCATTGATTACCCCCCTGTAAAGCTCCATTCAGACGTCCGCATGATTTTTACGGATGCACTGATAGATGGATCGGATCCGCAAAACGCATCCGGACGTCTGAATGAAGCCTTACACGGGCGTGATCAATGACTGTGGTGATCACCCCATATAGACTCTCTGATCACCCCCCTGTCATTGATCACCCCCCCTGTCATTGATCACCCCCCCTGTCATTGATCACCCCCCCTGTCATTGATCACCCCTCTGTAAGGCTCCAGACATTTTTTTGGCCCAAGTTAGCGGAATTATTATTTTTTTTTTCTTACAAAGTCTCATATTCCACTAACTTGTGTCAAAAAATAAAATCTCACATGAACTCACCATACCCCTCACGGAATCCAAATGCGTAAAATTTTTTAGACATTTATATTCCAGACGACTTCTCACGCTTTAGGGCCCCTAGAATGCCAGGGCAGTATAAATACCCCACATGTGACCCCATTTCGGAAAGAAGACACCCCCAGGTATTCCGTGACGGGCATATTGAGTCCATGAAAGATTGAAATTTTTGTCCCAAGTTAGCGGAACGGGAGACTTTGTGAGAAAAAAATTAAAAATATCAATTTCCGCTAACTTGTGCCAAAAAAAAAAAAAATTTCTATGAACTCGCCATGCTCCTCATTGAATACCTTGGGGTGTCTTCTTTCCAAAATGTGGTCACATGTGGGGTATTTATACTGCCCTGGCATTCTAGGGGCCCCAAAGCGTGAGAAGAAGTCTAGTATCCAAATGTCTAAAAATGCCCTCCTAAAAGGAATTTGGGCACCTTTGCGCATCTAGGCTGCAAAAAAGTGTCACACATCTGGTATCGCCGTACTCAGGAGAAGTTGGGGAATGTGTTTTGGGGTGTCATTTTACATATATCCATGCTGGGTGAGAGAAATATCTTGGTCAAATGCCAACTTTGTATAAAAAAATGGGAAAAGTTGTCTTTTGTCAAGATATTTCTCTCACCCAGCAAGGGTATATGTAAAATGACACCCCAAAACACATTCCCCAACTTCTCCTGAATACGGCGATACCACATGTGTGACACTTTTTTGCAGCCTAGGTGGGCAAAGGGGCCCATATTCCAAAGAGCACCTTTAGGATTTCACAGGTCATTTACCTACTTACCACACATTAGGGCCCCTGGAAAATGCCAGGGCAGTATAACTACCCCACAAGTGACCCCATTTTGGAAAGAAGACACCCCAAGGTATTCTGTGAGGGGCATGGCGAGTTCCTAGAATTTTTTATTTTTTGTCACAAGTTAGTGGAAAATGCTGATTTTTTTTTTTTTTTTTCATACAAAGTCTCATATTCCACTAACTTGTGACAAAAAATAAAAACTTCCATGAACTCACTATGCCCATCAGCAAATACCTTGGGGTCTCTTCTTTCCAAAATGGGGTCACTTGTGGGGTAGTTATACTGCCCTGGCATTCTAGGGGCCCAAATGTGTGGTAAGGAGTTTGAAATCAAATTCTGTAAAAAATGACCTGTGAAATCCAAAAGGTGCTCTTTGGAATATGGGCCCCTTTGCCCACCTAGGCTGCAAAAAAGTGTCACACATCTGGTATCTCCGTACTCAGGAGAAGTTGGGGAATGTGTTTTGGGGTGTCATTTTACATATACCCATGCTGGGTGAGAGAAATATCTTGGCAAAAGATAACTTTTCCCATTTTTTTTTATACAAAGTTGGCATTTGACCAAGATATTTATCTCACCCAGCATGGGTATATGTAAAAAGACACCCCAAAACACATTCCTCAACTTTTCCTGAATACAGAGATACCAGATGTGTGACACTTTTTTGCAGCCTAGGTGGGCAAAGGGGCCCATATTCCAAAGAGCACCTTTTGGATTTCACAGGTCATTTTTTACAGAATTTGATTTCAAACTCCTTACCACACATTTGGGCCCCTAGAATGCCAGAGCAGTATAACTACCCCACAAGTGACCCCATTTTGGAAAGAAGAGACCCCAAGGTATTCGCTGATGGGCATAGTGAGTTCATGGAAGTTTTTATATTTTGTCACAAGTTAGTGGAATATGAGACTTTGTATGAAAAAAAATAAAATAAAAAAAATCATAATTTTCCACTAACTTGTGACAAAAAATAAAAAATTCTAGGAACTTGCCATGCCCCTCACGGAATACCTTGGGGTGTCTTCTTTCCAAAATGGGGTCACTTGTGGGGTAGTTATACTGCCCTGGCATTCTAGGGGCCCAAATGTGTGGTAAGGAGTTTGAAATCAAATTCTGTAAAAAATGACCTGTGAAATCCGAAAGGTGCTCTTTGGAATATGGGCCCCTTTGCCCACCTAGGCTGCAAAAAAGTGTCACACATCTGGTATCTCCGTACTCAGGAGAAGTTGGGGAATGTGTTTTGGGGTGTCATTTTACATATACCCATGCTGGGTGAGAGAAATATCTTGGCAAAAGACAACTTTTCCCATTTTTTTATACAAAGTCGGCATTTGACCAAGATATTTCTCTCACCCAGCATGGGTATATATAAAATGACACCCCAAAACACATTCCCCACCTTCTTCTGAGTACGGAGATACCAGATGTGTGACACTTTTTTGCAGCCTAGGTGGGCAAAGGGGCCCATATTCCAAAGAGCACCTTTCGGATTTCACAGGTCATTTTTTACAGAATTTGATTTCAAACTCCTTACCACACATTTGGGCCCCTAGAATGCCAGGGCAGTATAACCACCCCACAAGTGACCCCATTTTGGAAAGAAGAGACCCCAAGGTATTTCGTGATGGGCATAGTGAGTTCATAGAAGTTTTTATTTTTTGTCACAAGTTAGTGGAATATGAGACTTTGTAAGAAAAAAAAAAATATAAAAAAAAATCATCATTTTCCGCTAACTTGTGACAAAAAATAAAAAGTTCTATGAACTCACTATGCCCATCAGCGAATACCTTAGGGTGTGTACTTTCCGAAATGGGGTCATTTGTGGGGTGTTTGTACTTTCTGGGCATTGTAGAACCTCAGGAAACATGACAGGTGCTCAGAAAGTCAGAGCTGCTTCAAAAAGCGGAAATTCACATTTTTGTACCATAGTTTGTAAACGCTATAACTTTTACCCAAACCATTTTTTTTTTACCCAAACATTTTTTTTTTATCAAAGACATGTAGAACAATAAATTTATAGCAAAATTTATATATGGATGTCGTTTTTTTTGCAAAATTTTACAACTGAAAGTGAAAAATGTCATTTTTTTGCAAAAAAATCGTTAAATTTCGATTAATAACAAAAAAAGTAAAAATGTCAGCAGCAATGAAATACCACCAAATGAAAGCTCTATTAGTGAGAAGAAAAGGAGGTAAAATTCATTTGGGTGGTAAGTTGCATGACCGAGCAATAAACGGTGAAAGTAGTGTAGGTCAGAAGTGTAAAAAGTGGCCTGGTCTTTCAGGGTGTTTAAGCACTGGGGGCTGAGGTGGTTAAAAGCACTGCACCGCCGCATGTTTAGTGGTTTTTTAATCAGAACATTTCCAACAATTGTCCTTTATCGAAGGTACATGGTATTTAAAGGGTAACTGTCATATTTTTTTTATTTGCTAGTTTATTAGAGCTAGGCATGTATACCTGAGTTAGTCTGTCAATGATTGCTAAAAGATCTGTATTTACCTTATAATAACAGCTTTCATTAATGTCTCCTGTCCCTTTCCCCTGCTCCCTTAAAAGACCATTGCTAGGGCTCATCTGTCTCCCAACTTAATGTTAGCAGAAGACAGAGGGGCGGTCCTTCACAGTGCATGCCTGCATTAGGCTTCAGAGTGAGGAGGCGTGTCTCTCAGTAATCCAATCTGATTTGCTGGCAGGAAGCTGCTGGCTACAGCAAGTGTGTATGGGAAGTGAGGGACAGCAGTTTTGGCCTCAGAGAACTGGCAGAGGAGCCATCTTGATAAGATCCTCATATTGTAGGATTCAACACAGCTGTAACTAAGGGGAAAACTGAAGAAAAACGGTGGTATGTGAAGAAACTAAAGATTGATTTATGCATAATGCTGCTACAGCAGTAACATATGCTAAAATAGATTTTTTGATGAAAACATGACAGTTATCCTTTAAAACACATTTTAGGCGGGGGGGGGGGGGGGGGGGCAATGGTTTGTTGACACCAAAGGGGACAGTTGTCAAATCAGTTATGTCAGTTTATTTGTCCCTTACCCAATGTACATGCATCAGTGAGTGCCTTCAATTCTGCCTCCTGTGCAGAAGCATAAGATGGAAGTGGTTTTTGTATAATTACCTTACCATCTTGGATTACCGCATACCCAGTGACAAAGTGTCCTTGATCATCATTCCACCATCTGGAGTCATCTACAAAATACTCAGCATCAGGGTAAGTTAATGGTGTTTCAGTAACATTTGGTAACCCTTTTTTTTCTGCAATCATCAATTCATGACAGTTATGATTTGCAATTAGATCAGACATTTCTACTACTCCCACTTCCCCCTCCTCTTAAAAATGCACTGGCAACAAAGTACTGAAGCTGGGTTTCTAATTGTACATTGCTGTAAGGTAATGTGGGGACTGAGTAGTGTCATCTCATATTTTGTAATTCTAGCTGGAGACAAATGTTTCAGTTTGGTAATGTGTAGTAGTTCAGCATCTGAATGTGGTACTTGTAATGTAAGAGGGTGTTGTAGTACCAAGTATTCTGTTTTTAGCACCAATTCAGAGGCTGTAGCGACAGCACTGAAACAAGTGGGTAGTGCTCTAGCAATACTATCTAGTCTGGTAGAATAGTATGCTATGGGCCGTATATGATCCCCGTGTCTTTGTGTCAGTACACCTGAGGCAAATCCCCCTTGTTCATGACAATACAATGTGAAATTTTGTTTGTAATTGGGGATGCCCAATGCTTGTGTTGTAGTGAGTGTTAGTTTGAATCCATGAAATGCACTCCCAGCTTCTGGTGTTAGTTCAAAAGTCTCTACTTTGAGGCAGTCATATAGTGGTTGCATCATCTGAGAGCAATCCTTAATCCAAGGGGGTGTTGCTGAATAGCACTTACTGTCTCAGGTGCTTAGTGCCTTGAGACAGACAGTGACCTAGGAAGGTCACAGTAGATTCACAAAGTTGCACCTTTTCTTTGGAGGCTTTGCAACCATTTTCAGCAAGGAAAATAAGCAAAGATAAAGTTTCCTCTTTACACTGTTCAGGACTGTGACAACAAAGTAACAGATCATCAATATATTGCAGAAGAACAGTGTCCGGATAGGCCGGCTGCCAGAACTTCAACACAGAATGTAGAGCAGTAGAGAAAATATCAGGAGAATTGGCGGCCCCTTGTGGTAAAACAACCCATGCATACTGCTTCTGATGGAAAGTGAAAGCAAAATAGGGCCAGCATTCATGTAAAGGGATAGAGAAGAAAACATTTGCAAGATCAATGACGGTAAAAGATGTGGCACCTATAGGTACTTGGTTTAACAGCATGTGTGGATTGGGCACTTGTGGTGTATTTATCACAGTTACAGGATTTACTGCCCTTAAATCATGTACCATACGATAGACTGAAGGCTGACCCTTCACAGTCTGTCTCTTCTTCACAGGAAATAGCGGCGTATTGAAATGGCTTTTTATAGGGATTATTAACCTAGATCATTTGCAATAGCATCTTCCTGTGAAGAATTTAGTGGGTACTGACATACACATGTCGGCTTAGTACCAGGTTTCAGCTGTACGACTACCGTAGTAACTGGTAGTCTACCCATGTCTGTCTTGGAAGTCGCCCACAAATGTGATGGAACTTCAGACAGCCAATCTGGGGGTGTAAATTTAGAGGTAGAGGAGGCACTAAATGTCATTAAGGATATTAGTGCACACAGAGTCTCTTCAGGCACAGGGGTTGTGATTTAGGGTTTTCCTGAAGAGAAATTATGCTTTCATGGCACTAGGCACGTCAGTCCCCAGCAAATTGTATGGACTATCTGAGCTTACCAACACACGCGTGACAATAGATAAGGCATCATGTATGCTAAGTAGTGTTGATCGAGCACCGTAGTGCTCAGGTGCTCGGGCCGAACACATCAGGATAATGGAGTATAATAGAAGTCAATGGGAGAACCCGAGCATTAAACCAGGCACCCCCTGCTCTGAAGAGGGGAGGGTGCCTCGTTCATAGGAAAATGTCAGAAGTTGATGGAAACACCACCAAAATGGTTTGGGAACAGCATGGGGAGGATGTCTGGATGCATCTTGGACTCCCAGGTCGCTGCTGGGAACAATGTTGTCCGATTAGTACGCCACTTTTACAGACTGACAATAATACACACAAAACAGAAGATGAAATTGATTTTAGAGGAAAAATTGTTAGGAAACATTCTTTCCTATATATTTACTTGTATATAAAGTGCAAGTTCAGCCAAAAATGTTGTTGATTTTCGCCTTTTCGGAACTGGGGCCATGATTAAGAGGGACGGCCGGTGGCATCCGTATTGCGCCTCTAGAGGGGAAATTCATGGACCGGCGCAAGACGAACCAAAGTAAAAGCATTTGCCAAGAATGTTTTCATTAATGAACAACGAAAGTCGGAGGTTCGAAGACGATCCGACACGCTTTCCGGCGGCGTTATTCCCAAGACCCGCCTAGCAGCTTCTGGGAAACCAAAGACTTTGGGTTCCAGGGGGGAGTATGGTTGCAAAGCTGAAACAAACTAATTGTTGGGAGGGCACCACCAGGAGTGGAGCCTGTGGCTTAATTTGACTCAACACGGAAAACCTCACCCAGCCACGACACAGAAAGGATTGACAGATTGATAGCTCTTTCTCGATTCTGTGGGTGGTGGTGCATGGCCATTCTGAGTTGGTGGAGCGATTTGTCTGGTTAATTCCGATAACCAACGAGACTTCTCCATGCTAATTAGTTACGTGACCCCCCACTGTGAGGATTGTGTTGACCAGACTCTTATGGGAGAGTGCCTGCAGGTGAGCTGACCATCCAAAAAATTATGGTTAAGGGCCTGCAGGTGAGCTGACCAACGCAAACATTATGGGCGAGGGCCTGCTGCCGCTTTGTTGACTCTAGATAACTTCTTCCTGATCGCACATCCCCGTGACGTCGATGATCCATTTGGATGTCTGCCCTATCAACTTTCGATGTTCTTTTATGTGCCTAACATGGTGACCACCGGTAATGGGGAATAAATGTTCAATTCCGGAGAGGAGCCTGAGAAATGGCTACCACATCCAAGGAAAGCAAGGGCGCGCAAATGACCCACTCCTGACTGTCAGAAGCGAACACAGTCTATTGAAAAATGTATTTTATGTTGCCGAAAATTTTTAGAAGCGCACACGTTACACAGCAGATGTGGGCCTGGTCAGGTCACTGTCTGAAGAGGACACCGTCTATTGAAAAATAAAATTTTATGTCATAGAAAAAAATTTGAAGCGCACATGTTACACAACAGATGTGGGCCTGGTAAGGTCATTGTCAAAAGCAGACACCGTCTACGGAAAAACTGAACTGGATGTCACTGATATTTTAGGGATGCGCACACTTTAAACAGGAGATGTGGTGCGGATAATTTAACTGTACGCAGTGGCCTATTACACAGTAATTAGCGCAGGATGCGCCAAAAATTTAGCGCAGGATGCGCTAAAAATATATATTGCTGCTGTCACACACAATAGTCCTTAACCTCTTGGGGACATAGGGTGTACAGGTACGCCCTGATGTCCCTGTACTTAAGGACAGAGGGCGTACCTGTACGCCCTGTGTATTTCTGATCACTGCCACGCACTGGACTGTTTTATTTACACCATGTCCCATTTGAAGCCCACCTGATGTACCCCTAGAGTAGAAACTCCAAAAAAGTCACTCCATCGAAGAAACTACACCCCTCAAGGTATTCTAAACTGATTTTACAAACTTTGTTAACCCTTTAAGTGTTCCACAAGAGTTATTCGCAAATGGAGATGAAATTTCTGAATTTAAATTTTTTGTTACCTTGCCTCAAAAAAAGTGTAATATAGAGCAACCAAAAATCATATTTACCCTAAAATAGTACCAACAAAACTGCCACCTTATCCCTTAGTTTCCAAAATGGGGTCACTTTTTTGGAGTTTCTACTGTAGGGGTGCATCAGGGGGGCTTCAAATGGGACATGGTGTAAATAAACCAGTCCAGCAAAATCTGCCTTCTAAAAACCATTTGGCGTTCCCTTCCTTCTGTGCCCTGCCGTGTGCCCGTACAGCAGTTTACGACCACATATGAGGTGTTTCTGCAAACTACAGAATCAGGGCAATAAATATTCAGTTTGGCTGTTAACCCTTGCTTTGTTACTGGTAAAAAATTTTATTAAAATTGAAAATTTGACCAAAAATTTAAATTCTGAAATTTTATCTCCATTTGCCATTAACTCTTGTGGAACACCTAAAGGGTTAACAAAGTTAGTAAAAATCAGTTTTGAATACCATGAGGGGTGTAGTTTCTAGAATGGGGTTATTTTTGGGTGGTTTCTATTAGGTAAGCCTCACAAAGTGACTTCAGACCTGAACTGGTCCTTAAAAAGTGGGTTTTGGAAAATTTCAGAAAAATTTCAAGATTTGCTTCTAAACTTCTAAGCCTTGTAACATCCCCAAAAAATAAAATGGCATTCCCAAAATGATCCAAACATGAAGTAGACATATGGGGAATGTAAATTAATAACTATTTTTGGAGTTATTACTATGTATTATAGAAGTAGAGAAATTGAAACTTGGAAACTTTTTGGTAAATTTGGTATTTTTTATAAATAAAAAAGATTTTTTTTATTTCATTTTACCAGTGTCATGAAGTGCAATATGTGACGAAAAAACATTTTCAGAATGGCCTGGATAAGTAAGTGTTTTAAAGTTATTCACACATAAAGTGACACTGGTCAGATTTGCAAAAAATGGCCTGGTCCTTAAGGTGAAAATGAGCCTGGTCCTCAAGGGGTCAGAAGGACTTTTGGGTCTCTGAAAAGTTTTTTGTATAAAAATCTTCCTATTACACTCCCTACACTGTCCGTCCCTTCCTATGCACAGTTCTCCCTAACACTGAGCAATTTAGCGCAGGTTGTGCTACAAAAATATATTGCTGCTGTCACACACAATAGTCCTTACAAGGACTTTTGGGTCTCTGAAATGTTTTTGTACACTTATAATATTCAATTACACTCCCTACACTCTCTTCCCTTCCTAACCTCAACTCTCCCTGACTTAGAATGAGCTGAAAACGCGTCATCGGGGGCCATATAGCACCCGATGACATGTTCCGGCCAGCCAATCACTGTAATGCCAGTAGCCAACATGGCTACTGACCTTACAGTGAGGGCAGTACTTACCTGCACGTTTATTGGTTGCTTAGTAGCCACGAAACGTGCTGGGAGGATACTCGAGCATAGCGCATATTTGGCCAAGTACCGCCATGTGCCGAGCATAGCGATGCTCGAGTCGAACTGGTATTCGGCAGAGCATGCTCGCTCAACACTAATGTTAAGTTTAACAGGCTTTGTTAGTGGGAGCTTAACAGATGTTCCCTCAACCCCTGTCACACCTGTGACAGGTCATAGAAGGTCTCAAAGATTATCTGCACATTAGTGATCTGACAGCCTCTTTTGGCTTCACTTTGTCTGTGCGTTGCTGGTATATCCACACCTCCTGTTCAGGTGTGATCATGTGACCTTTACCTATCCCTATTTAGTCTGACTTTACCCATCACTCCTTGCTCTGGATAGCTTAATTTGGTTTTGGAAGAGCTGGAGTGTGGTTCTTGTTGAAGTCCTGTTCATCCATCATCCTCAGAAGTTAAGTGTTCCGCTTGTTGTGTTTTGTATTCCCCATTCCCCCCGGTTATTTACTAGGCCTCAGCGAGACGCTGGTTCCTTCACCAGGGAAGGAACGGGTTGTCTCTGCCCTGTCATTACCTTTAGGGCATCCGAGGGTCACCAGGGTTTTCTAGGTTCCTGTGTATGGGCATCTCTACCATCGAGAGGTGCCCATACAGATAGGAGTTAGGGTCAGGAGCAGGGTTTTATAGGTGGTTACCCTTTTCCTTCCCTAGTGGTGAGGCCTAGCGTCTTTCTCTTTTCTTCTTGTTGTCTTTTGATGTTCTCCCCTACTACATCCGTGACAACCCCTTGACAATAAATGTAATCTGAGGAGATAAGCTCCTCATGCACATATTTGTCTTGTATTATGGTATGGGCTGCTCCTGTGTCTACCAAAAAGTTCATTGAATTCCTTCTGTCCTCACATGTGGATGTGATGACATTGATTAGTTGTGGACCTGGGGATGTGTCAAGGGGGTAGTTAACGTTGAGGGAACTCACAGCATTGCCGTCACTTCATTGAGAGGTCCGGGCAGTAGGCTGACTCTCCAGGGACATTTGACTGAGTAATGCCCATTTTTTCCCGCAATTCCAACATGTTATTTGGTCCCAGTTACATAGCCATTATTGGCTTCTTTTTATTTTTTAAGTCTAGCTCAGCTCCTTTTGCTATGGCCACTAGTTTAGGGAACTGGCAGGTCTGCCAATCTGGGCAAGCTTTTTTTTACAGCATCCTGTATGGGTGCTTTTAATTCAGACATGAATGTATGTTTTAGTAGTCTCATGTCCTTACTGTCTCCAGTCTCATACCCATAGTCAAGCCAGAGCTGTTCTAAAGCTGTGGCGTAGTCAGCTACAGTCTGCTTAGCATCTTGTGTTTGTGTCATAAAGGTATCAGTCTGATTGTCCTGTTGTTCTTTCACCCAGGGTTTAAGGGCCATGAAAAATTCCTGGCCCCACTGGTTTGTGCCCTTATCTATAGGGACAGCACTAGGGGCTTTTGCCAACATTTGACTCTTAAGTACCTCCCCTCCGTTTGTCTCTAGAAGACTCTCCGGATCCACCCAATTGGCTTTATATTCAGTCTGGATACTTTCCAATTTACGAAGGAAAGTACTGGGGACAGTACGAGGGTCTGGAAAAGTGTTACATATGGCCAGCAACTCACTAGGAGTCCATGGCTGATAAACATTACAATCATGTGTTTCCACTTGCCCAGCTCTGACTGTGGGGAGGGTCTTATTGACCAGTGGGTATAAGCTCAAATGGGGGTGTGGTATGGGCCCCCCACAGGCTGAGCATTTCTCTCTTGGGTCTGGATTTTGTTGTCCACACTTAAGACAAGTCCACCTCTCCGGGCCATTATATGGAGGTGGTGCTGTTGGAGAGAGAGATTTTTGTGGGTTATGGGGGTTATAGACCGTACTTCATGAGGGATGATTATTTCTTTTGTTGGCAATTTAGTCAAATCCCATATTTCATACACAGTCCCTTTGTCAGTGTCTTTTGCCTTATGGGCAGTCATAGTCATTCCCTGGGCTACATCATACCACATTGTGGCCTGGTCATATTTGTTATGGTCCTCCAACCACCCCTTAAAATTTGTAAGAAATTTTTGCCATACTGATTCATTCAATTTTGCCCTTTGCGCATTCTACAATATTAATTGCAGAGACCCATTTCTCTGCTCCCTTCTCAGAGGAACGCTTACTCTGTGTAGCCCCCATCCCATAGGTGACTCCTTGTAATTCACTATCCAGGTACTCACACACCTGGTGAATTACAACTGTGCTGTTGGACACACTTCCAAGGCAGCACTATTAGTGGTGTTGTGGGCACACTTCTGAGGCGGCACCAATTTTCTGTACTACCAGTGGTGCTGTGGGCATGCTTCCGAGGCAGTACTATCCACTGGTTGGCAACACTACAGTGTAGTTTTGCCCATACACATAGTAACTTACACGTCCTCTCTTGGGTTACACACTGGAAACCCCTTAAACCCCTCTACGTTCTTTCTATGGCACAGGAAGCAAACAAACACTGCTATCCAAATGATTATAATTGCAACTGTCCAATCCACATTGGAATCATAATACCCATGCATGTATACACTCTACAGCACAGGAGTTGGCAACAACACAGTAATTCTTCCTCACACAATATCAGCAGGCACTCAGTACATGTGAAATCACACAGCATGACATAACATTGGAACAACCCCTGACCTCAGGCGCCTTTTTCGGTACCAACAAGGAACTGCAGGGCCCCTATCTAATCTTACTGGACAGCTTTATACACTGCCACTTCTCACAGCCTACTCTAAGATAAGTCCATCAACCTGTTTCTCCACCAGAACCAGATGCCTCCAGAGACACGGATCGGACAAACCAGTCAGTGGGCAGCTCTGGACTTTTAGCTTGGCTCAGGGTAGGCAGGGTCAGACCCTTCCTAGATTTAGCTTATCTCAGCCACTCACACATTCGTGAATTCCTACGCCTAGAGACAGTTTGCACATATAGGGGAAATTAAGCAAAACATTCACCAGAACATGGTGCAGGCACCACGTTCACACACCACACTGCAGAACAGTGAGCAGAGCTCAGGAGACAGGCAGTAACATAATGGGTTACTTACCGCGGTCTTCCTGGGTCCTGGTCCGTATCGGGGTCTGCAGCTAGGAGTGTTGTTGTGGTGCACGCATTTTCCACCAGAAAATGTTGCGGCAGACCAAGGGTCAGTCACTTGAGGATCGATACCACGTGTTCAGGTGAATGACGTTGATGGTGGAAAATGACAGAGGACACCGCATAGTTCAAAACTCTGCCAGGATCCCAAAAAGGGAGTGTCCTGGGCCCTTTATTTATACCCCATTCCAAGGGTGTAACCTTTAAAGTATTGACATGATTGATTTACAAATATTCCAACAATAACTTCTGATTGGTACACTAATAATAATTCTAATTGGTCAGAACTGAATCCATCTATTGATTGTTTATTATTCTATGAGCTTCTATATTCTAATAATGGGTTAATAGCGAAGACTATTTTTTTCTTTAGCAAGAAATGCATATTGGCTACTTAGCACCAACAAACCTTATCTTATCTCGACACACATATGCTAACTTCTATAGTTTAGCTCATGCCATTGTCATCTTCTTATGGTGCACACAGAAATTAAACACATAAAATCTCTTTATAATATCCTGTTTTCAGGAAAGCTCGGTTTTCCTTAACAGTGGTTAACTTCATCTTTTCTAATTCCAAGGGATATTACAACAATATAAATAATAATAGTATTTATTGTTAATGCAGCATATTTAATTCTCACGTGGTACAACAGATGTTCACAGATATTACTTGTATTACAGATGTCCAGTTTAGCTTTTAAATGATTAATTACATTAAATGTACACACTCACCTTAAAACAAGATGTCAGTACTAAGGTGCATACATCAGCACAGAAATCTTAGAATTCTAATATATAGAAAAAGCCAATGATGGTTTTACATTCTATCTACAAATGAGGCACTGAACATTTATGCTGCGTTAACCCCTTTCGTTTTACTGTCTGCCTCCCCGAAGCAATAACTTCTGTATTTTTCCATTCACATAGCCATATGAGGATTTTTATTTTTTTGCGGGACAAGTTGTACTTTCTAATCAAACCATTTACTGTTGCATACAATGGAGGGGGAATCCGGAAAGAAAATCCAAATGGGGTGGAATTGAAAAAAAAAAAAAATGCAATTCCCCATAGTTTTACTGGTTGTATTTTTACAACATTCTCTTTGTGGTAAAACTGAGCCAAGCCATTCATTTTCTGGATCACTATGATTACAACGATACCACATTTATATAGTTTTTCTCATGTTTTAATACAAAAAAAACTTCCTTTTTTTCTTTTTATCGCCATACCTTTTTTTTATGGTTATATCTATGCATCTGCCTGAGAGCTCATTTTTTGCAGGACAATTTTTAGTTTTCATTGATATCATTTTGGAGTGTGTATGACTTTTGATCACCTTTTATTCAACGTTTTTGCAGAGATGAAGTGACAATAAAATTGAAAATCAGCGATTCAGATTTTTTTCCCCGTTACGTCAGTCGCTGTATGGGATAAATACGTATTTAGATGTGGCAATGCCTATTATGTTTATTTTTTCATTGCTTAGATATTTTTTTCTGGGGAAAGGGGCTGATTTGAATTTTGATATTGTTAAAAAAAAAAAAAAAATTAAATACTTTGTTTCCCCCAAGGCCCTAAACACCATGCAATTGTTAGATTACCACTTCTATTTATCAATATAAATAAATTCATTGACAAATAGAAGATTCAGTATATTTCAATGCTTCCATCTGCAGGTTTACATTGGAATATACCTGTGAAAGGCATCAACCTTTCATAACCAGCGAATAGCTTCCCCACTCGCCTGGAAGCACAGCGTTTACAGGTTTTGAAGGCAACGGTGCTCGATGCACTCTGGTCACCATCTTAAAAGACCCAACTTCCACTGTACTATTATGGTAACGGTTGGAAAAATGTCTATTTTATATCAAACCCTTCCCGTCTTTGATTGGTTCAGTTATTCAATCCCACCTTCTGAGAGTCATAGCTTTTTTTATTTTTTCCATTGGTGTAGCTGATTTAGGGTTTGTTTTATGAGGGGTATGTTGTATTTTTCTATGGCAGTATGGCACCATAATTTCACCATATTGGGGTACATATAACTTGTTAATTATCTTTTGTTAATTTATTCCTTCCATAGATTTTTTATTATAAATTTTCTGCCGCTTACATGTTAATGTACATTTGTTCTATGGATTTTATGGGATTATAGTAATACTAAGGGCTTCATTTTTTAAGAACACCGTTTTAGTTTTAGTCACCTTCCCCACCCATTCCACGCCCACTTTTTTAGATCTGGTGTATGAATAAAGGCGTAGTTCTGTTCAATAAACGACCCCCTAAATATCTGTATTTTTTTTTTTACTATTTAAATTTTTTCTTTTTAATATATTCCAGGAGCCATACCTTTTTAACATTTTTCCATTGATATTGCTGCATATGTAATTGTTCTTGTGGGGCGTCATATCTTTAACTGAACCATTATCATGTTAGTGATAAATTTGAGTCAATATGTTTTACCTTTATTTATAAAATCAAAAATTTACAGAAATTATGTAAAAATTCACAATTTTATGGCAGATAGTCGTACTTCTCAAAATAGTTGTTACTTTACATTTCCCATATGTCTACTTCATGTTTGCGTCATTTTGTAAATGTTATTTTATTTTTTTAGGAAGTTAGAAGGCTTAAAATTTTAAAAGCAAATATTAAAATTTTTAAGAACATTTCTAAAACCCACTTTTTTGAAGACCAGTTCAGTTATAAAGTCACTTTGTGGATCTCAAAGTAGAAACCACCCATAAATTACCCAATTTTTAAAACTACTGTACATCCCTCAAATGATTAAAAACTGATTTTACAAACTTTGTTAACCCTTTAAGTGTTTCACCTGAATTAATGGAAAATGGAGGTGAATTTTTTAAATTTCACGTTTTTTTGCAGATTTTTCCATTTCAATAAATTTTTCCTGTAACCCAGCAAGGCTTAACAGTAAAATAAACCTCAATATTTGTTACCCTGGTTCTTAAGTTTACAGAAATACCCCATATGTGGTTGTAAAGTGCTATATGGGTGCACAGCCGGGCACAGGGTGGGAGGAACACTGTATAACTTTTGGAGGGCAGATTTCACTGGAATAATTTTCAGGCACCATGTCGCATTTGAAGACACCCTGAGGCACCCCAGCAGTGGAAAAAAAACAAAAGTTACCTCATTATGGAAAATCACTAACAAATTTTTCAAGGGGCGTATTAAGCACTTTAGCCCAATAGCTATTTCACAGAACTTAGAAACACTTGTCAGTGAAAATGAAAAATTTCTTATTTTACAAGAATATCTCGCTTTAGGCTCAAATTTTTCATTTTAACAATGGGTATAAGGAGAAAATTCACCCCATATTCTGTTATCCAGAATAGACAGACTACAGGGAGTGCAGAATTATTAGGCAAGTTGTATTTTTGAGGATTAATTTTATTATTGAACAACAACCATGTTCTCAATGAACCCAAAAAACTCATTAATATCAAAGCTGAATATTTTTGGAAGTAGTTTTTAGTTTGTTTTTAGTTTTAGCTATTTTAGGGGGATATCTGTGTGTGCAGGTGACTATTACTGTGCATAATTATTAGGCAACTTAACAAAAAACAAATATATACCCATTTCAATTATTTATTTTTACCAGTGAAACCAATATAACATCTTAACATTCACAAATATACATTTCTGACATTCAAAAACAAAACAAAAACAAATCAGTGACCAATATAGCCACCTTTCTTTGCAAGGACACTCAAAAGCTTGCCATCCATGGATTCTGTCAGTATTTTGATCTGTTCACCATCAACATTGTGTGCAGCAGCAACCACAGCCTCCCAGACACTGTTCAGAGAGGTGTACTGTTTTCCCTCCTTGTAAATCTCACATTTGATGATGGACCACAGGTTCTCAATGGGGTTCAGATCAGGTGAACAAGGAGGCCATGTCATTAGATTTTCTTCTTTTATACCCTTTCTTGCCAGCCACGCTGTGGAGTACTTGGACGCGTGTGATGGAGCATTGTCCTGCATGAAAATCATGTTTTTCTTGAAGGATGCAGACTTCTTCCTGTACCACTGCTTAAAGAAGGTGTCTTCCAGAAACTGGCAGTAGGACTGGGAGTTGAGCTTGACTCCATCCTCAACCCGAAAAGGCCCCACAAGCTCATCTTTGATGATACCAGCCCAAACCAGTACTCCACCTCCACCTTGCTGGCGTCTGAGTCGGACTGGAGCTCTCTGCCCTTTACCAATCCAGCCACGGGCCCATCCATCTGGCCCATCAAGACTCACTCTCATTTCATCAGTCCATAAAACCTTAGAAAAATCAGTCTTGAGATATTTCTTGGCCCAGTCTTGACGTTTCAGCTTGTGTGTCTTGTTCAGTGGTGGTCGTCTTTCCGCCTTTCTTACCTTGGCCATGTCTCTGAGTATTGCACACCTTGTGCTTTTGGGCACTCCAGTGATGTTGCAGCTCTGAAATATGGCCAAACTGGTGGCAAGTGGCATCTTGGCAGCTGCACGCTTGACTTTTCTCAGTTCATGGGCAGTTATTTTGCGCCTTGGTTTTTCCACACACTTCTTGCGACCCTGTTGACTATTTTGAATGAAACGCTTGATTGTTTGATGATCACGCTTCAGAAGCTTTGCAATTTTAAGAGTGCTGCATCCCTCTGCAAGATATCTCACTATTTTTGACTTTTCTGAGCCTGTCAAGTCCTTCTTTTGACCTATTTTGCCAAAGGAAAGGAAGTTGCCTAATAATTATGCACACCTAATATAGGGTGTTGATGTCATTAGACCACACCCCTTCTCATTACAGAGATGCACATCACCTAATATGCTTAATTGGTAGTAGGCTTTCGAGCCTATACAGCTTGGAGTAAGAAAACATGCATAAAGAGGATGATGTGGTCAAAATACTCATTTGCCTAATAATTCTGCACGCAGTGTAGAGTGACAGGTGTCTTAATGGATGGACAGGCTGGAGTGACAGGTGTCTTGACGGACAGACAGGCTGGAGTGAGAGGTGTCTTAATGGACGGACAGACTGGAGTGACATGTGTATTGATGGACAGACAGACTAGAGTGACAGGTGTCTTAGTGGATGGAGAGACCAGAGTGACAGGTGTCTTAATGGATGGACAGACTGGAGTGACAGGTGTATTGATGGACGGACAGACTGGAGTAACAGGTGTCTTAACGGATGGAGAGACTGGAGTGACAGGTGTCTTGATGGATGGACAGGCTGGAGTGACAGGTGTCTTGACGGACAGACAGGCTGGAGTGAGAGGTGTCTTAATGGACGGACAGACTGGAGTGACAGGTATCTTGACGGACAGAAAAATTTCTAAACAGATGAGGCACAGGACTGATCTGTGTCACTGACTGAGGCAAATCAGGCACAGAAGAGTGGCAAATCGGAACTGAAGGGGTTAATAATGTGTGAGGCAGGGGGTGAAGCAGAGGTGGCTGCCAACCTGATGACAGGCTGACAAGTTTGATGACAGATGAGGCACAGAACTGATCTGTGTCACTGACTGGAGCACAGAAGAGCGGAAATTTGGCACTTAAGGGGTTGTATCTCTGTGGTGTGTGTGGTTTTTGACAGTAGTTCCTTCTCTGATCGCTTCCATGACAGGAATTGTAATGATCAGAGAAGAAGAACAAACATATTCTGCTCTAAACTGCGTCAATGCGCAATGATTGGTCCGTTTGCAGTAATGGACCAATCACAGAGATCGCTGGCCGGTGCACTGTGTTTCGTTCCCGTTGGCGTCACTGGTTGCCTAGCAAACCTGGGTGCCAGCTTCACTGAACTGTCAGCGCATCACTTTGTGCAGTAAGGCACCACATTCCCCCACGTACATGTACATGGTATTGCGGGAAGAGGTTAAATAACTTTAACTTTATTCTACGGGCTATTATGATTCTGAATATATCATATGTGTGTACTCGCAAAATAAACCCTCTTTTTATGGAAAGATTGTTTTGTTTGTAAATGGACGATTTTTAAGCTTTTAATGCTTTTGTTGTATTTATTTTTTAACTTGTTTTTTGTCCCACTAGGGGACTAAATAATTTTATATTTTGATTGCTTGTATAATGCCTTGGTATACTCAGTATACCAAAGCATAATAACCTGTCACTCCAAACTGACAGAGGGAACCCCCTCTCTCTGTCAAACTACTTAAAGGAGTTGTCCGGGTTCAGAGCTGAACCAGAACATATCACTGTTTTCACCCAAGTAGGCCTGCTCTGATGCTCTCCTTTGCCCTGTGCTAAGTCGTGCAGGTCAAAGGCTTTTTCTGGAGATTCAGTGAAGTACCGGGCTTACCATGGGTAAGCTAGGCAGAGGCTTCCGCCCAGCAGTGAGCCTGGTGTCATCACTGGCACTAATGGGCGAACTTTAGCGCTGCCCCTGTAAAATGGGAACAATGCTAGGTAGAAGCCTCTGCCTAGCAGTGTAGAAATATAGACAAACAGCCCTTGCCCTGAGTGATACAGCACAAGGCAAGGGAAAGCATTGGAGCATGAAATCAGAGGGCCTGCATGGGTGATAGAGGGGATATGTTAAGGCTGTTAACTCCAATCTTGGGCATTGCAGCAGGTGCCTGGCTGTATTTTACAGATGATGCATGCACAGCTCTTGTCCACCTGTTATCCAATGGATGTAACTGTTTGGCCACTTTAGTAAGGCAGCGTTATAATACATGTACAGTTACATACATTTGTGGCAAGGGCTTAAGCATTTACACCAATCAGCCATCAGTTCTACATGGGCCAAGGTGTCCTGTATCTGGCCGGAAGATGTTAGCAGCAGATCATTTAGGTCCTGTAAATTATGTGGTGTGGCCACCATGGGTTGGATTGGACACATTCCACAGATGTTGAAATGTATCAGAATTTGGGTAATGCAGGAGCGAAGCTAAATCTGTATACTCACACACACAATCACTGATAACACCTCTCCCATGTACAACTGAAAACAGAAAAAGCAGAGCTATACATTAAATGTATAAATTACAAATTCTTGTTGTGCACGCTACCTTGAACATCTGGAACAGCTTTTATGGGCAGGAACAATACCCAATTTGTCAAAGTTTTTCATGGCGAGTCAGCACCACAGCAACAACGCCAGGTCCTACTGAAAACTCCACATTTATGTTGGTCTGGTTCCCACACCAGGCCCTTATCTGCCACCTTCAAGACTCCCTCCATGGACATCCTCCTGTCCCGAACAGAAGTACGGCACATAGTCACTCCCACTCCCCCTTCCTCTTATCATATGTATATATCGCACAGGGCAAGTGCTTTTTTGTTTACAAACTTACACTGTTAGGCGGAGGCTTCCACCTAGCAGTGTTCCCGGAGATGTCACTGGCACTAATGTGTGGGCATTAGTGCTGCCCTAGCCGTTTTAGAGGCTAGGGCAGTGCTAAAGCCCAGCCATTAATGCCGGTGATGTCACCGGGAACACTGCTAGGCGGAAGCCCCCACGTAGCAGAGACTCGGTATGTCACCAGATCTAATGAAAAAGTGCTTGCCCTGAGTGTTTCACCGAAGGGCAAGGGAGAGCATCAGAGCATTAAATTCTCTGATGCTCATTTCAGTGGGGCTGCCTAGGCGAAGAAGGGGCTATGTCTTGGTTCAAGTCTGAACCCGGACAACCCCTTTAAACCTGATAAGCTTGGACAAGAGTAGACACAGAGGATCGGTTGCAAAAGTGCATCAAGCAGCAAACATCCTGCAAGCTGTCTCTCTGCCAGCTTCAACTGGGTAAGGTGGTCAGCAACAGTGGCAGGAACACTGTGGACGGCTCAGTTTGGGGGACATAATACATGCTCCCTGCATGGGGCATTGTCATTTTCACTGTGGTAGGCTCTGCAGGGGAAAAGTAGTATTACATGGTGGTCATAGGGCAGTCCTTTTAGTAACACATGGGTAGTACCTTGCACTGTCAGAGGTTTACCTAACCAAAGTTCTGAGTATGGCTATACTAGGATGGTTGCCATGTTGAACAGTCAAGCCCTGGCTGGTTAAACTATCAGTGCAGCTGGAAGCTGAGTCAATCAGGTTGCTGGCTAAGTGGGGGATATAAGTCTGCTACTCAGTTATGGCCAGCTACTGCAGCTAGCTGTTTGGATCTACCCATCTCTCTTGGTTCTAACCCTGCTTATCTACTACTCTTTTCACTCTGGTCATTCCGGTAGGTCTGCTGCTAACGAACCTGCACCAGTTTTCTGAAACCTTTCTTCACAGATGTAACCTGGGTCCCGAGAGGCCAAGTCCTTCCTGCCTTGCTGTGAGTTCTGGTGAAGAACCTAGGGGCAGCCTTAGCTTTCTACCTACCAGGGTGTTTAAGGAAGACTGGTAGCAGTTTGCTGGCTGTGTTTCTGTGTGATGAGCATATTTCCATACAAGCACTTTATGTATATTTTATTCCATGAATATAATAATGGCATCAATTATATGTTTTTGACTACTTTTTGTCAGCTTGTTACAATATTTTAGTTTTAGTTTTTGGGTAAAGTTGATTAGACCAATTTTCTTAATAACTTAAACATTAACATAGCTACAGCATGAACAATTTGTGTTAATATGTAAAATTACTTCTACACTTACAAAGTAAACATTTTTAAATGTGACAATGTAATTTAAAATGTATAATTTCATAAACATGTTTTTGCATTACAAAAAAATATTTTTTTGATGATGGTTGCCCTTTCTAGCAAATATGATTGTGCAGAGTTGTTTGTGTCACAGCTATTAATGTTACCCCCTTGAGTTTTTAATTATTCCTCCTGCAGTGTGTTATTCAATGAATTATGCATGGCTTAAAAGTACAGTTACATTTTGCATTTTAATTTATGCTGATCAAAAAGGTTTCCTTGTGCATCCCAGTTACAAATGTTACCTAATCAGGGCAAATGTGTATGTTGATTTATAAACTAGGTATTTAAAGTTTTTTAATGTTTAGTGATGAGCGGCAGGGGCAATATTTGAATTTGTGATATTTCGCGAATATTTGGGCAAATATTCATCATATATTTATTATTTTCTTGATTGCGAAAATCGGCAATGTAATATGCGCGTATTGAGCGCGCAATACAGGCGTGGGTCACTATTGCTACATTTTTCAAGCTGTTAGA